>NW_028278256.1:300000-436118 GCF_059751315.1 Micrasema longulum
GAATGGCCCTCAAAATTAAATATTTGGGTAAATCATAAGAACGCAAATATTTCTTTTTTAAAAAAAAAAAAAAAAAAAAAAACATTGCAATGCGCAATGTGGCTCTCTAAAACTATCCTACAAAAATGACTTATTTAATTATTTCAAATAAATCTGAGAAGTTTCAATTGATTCGACTCAGTATTTTCATAATTATGACACTTTTAAAAAACCCTTTACAGAGCATGAAATTTCACAAAAATGGGCCGGGCACGGGGTAAATTCTATGTGTATTCGGCCGGTGCTCAAAGTGACAGAGTTATTTTATAACTTATTTTTCTCTTTATTATTTGGTACAAGAATTTTGTTATAAATAAGTTGAGCGAACAGATTTAATAATGTAATAATCTGTTATTCGGGATTCAATATTTTAGCTCGCTTCTTTTATTGTTCCACTGGCAATTTAAATAATTTATTATATGTTTTTGTTCCATTTTTTAGATCGTGTCCACAATTTCAAGCGTTGTTGTCATATTGTTTCAATTTTCAATTGATTCCACCAACAATGTAATTATATCAGATAAGAATCTCACGGTATACAAAAACTCAGCTGCACCAATATAATTTTCTCAAGAACTCATGGTCAATTTTTTAGGTTATATGTAGGTATATTGTATTAAAAATAATATATCAATAAGTTAATTTAAAGTTAATTTGAAGAAATTTTTTGAACACGTGTAAAAACAACATTAAATTTTAATTAGTATGAATGTATTATTGTTTTATGTTTTTTCTTTAAATATTCTATGTTTTTATTTTTCCTTCTCATGTACTCGTATTTAAAATTATACAAACTCTTATAAATAAACAACTAGAACAGTGTAAGTCACTCTCCTTGCACAAGAGTTAGTCCCTTTTTTTGGAGAGTTACAGTGATAACATTTACTAGATGTGTAAAAGTAGATATGTTTAGAGTTTTACAAAAACATGTACTCTTTATGAAATTTATTAATAAAAAAGTTTTTTACTAAATGTTATTAAATATTTGTACATAACCACAAACCGACTGTTCTATGTCTACCGGTTTCGAGACGTACCCGTCTCTTCGTCAGGACATCAACTAAACCAACATGCAAAACCCACTATACACTTTCACCAGAGTTGTTGCACAAACATATAAAACCAACACGACATGCATTTTAATAAGCACATGCACTGATTAGGACCAACATGCACTAATTAAATTATGAAATTACTCTGTTGTTTGAGAATTAATAAAAAACGTAGAGGGGATGGAGGGAGGAGGTAAGCTTAATAGATTAATAGGGTGACCATTACTGTGGAACATCGTATAAAGGACTATATATTTTTTTATTTATTTAATCCAATATAAAATACAAATACATAGTTTATAAAAATGTTTATACACTAGGTACATTCAATATAATTTTGTTTTTACATATGGATGTAGCCACTCCACTGATCCATATTGTACATACTTTCACATCAATTGCGTGTAGAAATTCAAAAGAAATATAAAAAATTAAATTATAACATACCTACATCAATAAAACGAAAAAGGATTTTCAAGAAACTAAAATTATATTCTTATATATGAAACATATTCCTCAGCTTCCTGCCTAGTATTTTTAGCAATCCATTTATGGACTCGAGCTTCGAAAATATTATTTTTCATTTTGTTAACCAATATGTCCTAGCTTAAAAAGTTGTATAGCTTAGGGGCCAGAAAAGTATAACGCCTTTGTCCAAATATTAGAAGTATTTTTTTCTCTACTTTTTCCATTAATTCTCAAACAACAGAATATTTTCATAATTTAATCAGTGCATGTTTGTCCTAATCAGTGCACGTGCTTATTAAATAAAATGCATGTCGTGTTGGTTTTATATTTTTGTGCAACAACTATAGTGAAAGTGTACAGTGGGTTTTGCATGTTTTATTTTTATTTTTATTTTTATTTATTCATATTTTTCGCTTACAAACTATAAATTAATAATAAAAATAATGTGACCTCACTGGGGTTTCCCGTGCCGAGGACACTTAACAATTTAGTTTTTTTTATTACATTTGAGAATAAACAAAGAAGACTCACTTAAAAAACAAACATAATTAACAAATATTCAGACAGTTTTAAAAACAAGGTATTTATATACATCTATATTATTTATATTACAAAACACACAATGAAAACAACAAAAACCTAACATAAGCCATACAGTTGTGGAGCAGTTGATTCAGCATTGGTTCAATTGGTGTCCTGACGAAGAGACGGGTACGTCTCGAAACCGGTAGACATAAAAAAGTCGGTAAGTGGTTATTTACAAATATTTTATAACATTTAGTTAAATGTTTGACCACAAAGTGTACTTTAAATATTAATAATATATTATTTTTTGTTTATATCATTATTTGGTTGGAAGATATTGCTTTGACTCTTAAAATTCCTAGATTATAAAAACAATACCACCATCTACTTAAATACAATATCACCTATCTACTTAAATGAATTTTTGATCCTTGAAAATAGACGCACTATATCCGAATTATGCTATTTGTATAAATTATTAAATAATAAAGTAGGCTCTAAACCTATTCTCCAAAATTCATTTTAATGTGCCCTTTCGCGTGACAAGAAATAAATGTTTATTCCATCTGCCATTCTGTAGCACTAACTATGCACAACACTCTTTCCTCTATCGTTTTTGTTTAAACTTTAATTATTTTTATTCATATTTCGATATGTTTAATATGACCATTAATTTGTTTAAAAATAAATTAAGACTCACTGTATCATGCTGCGATACGCTTCCACTTGTTTTTTAATGATGCTCACTCTTACACACACCTGAACACTTACTCCCATACAAATACACACAATCCCACCTTTTTGTTGTACCACAACTTTATATGTATAATGTTTATTTAGAAACTTCGCTGGTCTGTCTTAAACCTTATCTTTATAATGTTATTTAATCATTTTTTACTGTATGTTTCTGTAAAATAAATAAATTAATAAATAAACACATGACTGTCGTATTTTTTTTCTGAAGCCTGGGTGTTCTGTGCTGTAACTCACCACTTTATTTGAATCTCTGACCTGACGTGGTGCAAAAAAAAGGTGCTAGGTGTATGGAGTTTTAGTAAAAATGTTCAATCACAAAAATTACATTTAAATCTTCTTTTTTATATCTTAATTCAGGCTTTATAATTCATAAATACGTCGGTTTTTTTAAACGAAAACGCTTAAAACAATTTTTCATTGATGTTTGCATTTTTTTGTTAGTAAAAATAAATAAATGCGTTTTTATGATCAATCCAAAGAGGACAATTTTCAACGAGTTATAAGTAACTCACTATTAGAAAATGGGAATAAAGTTGGGGTAAAGTAGGATTCGAACCACAGACCATTGACCCGTGAGTCCGAGGCACTAGCCACGGCACCATAAACTGATTTCTTTTTTTAAAGAGAATAGGTCATGATACAATCCATGCGAGAGGTCTCTGGTTCGATTCCCGACATAGTTGATATAAAATATTTATTCAAAGGGGTGTTTTCACACCACACTTTTTCATAGTCCTTGGACTGGTACCTAAAGCGTAAGACTGATCATCTTACCTTCATGTTGCACAAATAATTAAGACACGCTGTGATTGGTGTACCATTTCATCTGTTGATGTTTGTGAAGTTAAAGAGATGAAACCTTTATTTATGCGGGTGAGATTCATCTTATTGAATTATTTCACCTTCATACTAGGCAACGCCTGAAAATCTTATTTTTGAATTAAAGGAAAGAATTGAAGGAATATAGATGTTCGAATATGGGCAGAATGGTAAATGTTACACAGTGTGTAAAGTGGCCACTTAAACCAGCCAATGACAGGTCATAAGCCCTGTAGATGCCTAGATTTCTATATTACCTTCTCTTAAGTGTTCTTTATCTCTGTTGTAATATATTATTTATTTGTTCTTGTTAGTAGGATTTTCTGGTTGGTGGGCTCAATCTTATGATTTCTTTACTTTTTATCAGATTACAGGCTAAAGCTAAATTTGCCTGATCGTAAGGGCTAAAGCTTCATTGAATAGTTATTTTAAAAGATAAGGACAAGCTTATTTACATATACATATCTATATTAACTTTCAATATAGCTCATAGTAATTCTCCAACTTCCGATCCTTTTCTAGCGCTCATTTTCTCCTTGTCTCCGTTGAAGTAGGCGACCACTTCCTCGAGAGTAGCTCCCTTGGTCTCCGGAAGGAAGAAGACCGTAATGACGATTCCTCCGAGGCACACCAGGCCGAAGAACCAGAAGACGGAGCCCATACTGAAAGCCGAGACTGCGGAGCCAAAGAACTGGGCGATGATGAAGGAAGCGAGCCACACCCAAGTCAAGAGAATGCTTGTAGCTATTCCGCGAGTCTAGAAAATAAATAAGAAAAGACATAAAAATAACTAATATCAATAACTTCTGATTCAAATTTAACTAACTTAATTTACAAAAAAAACATCATTCTTCTTCTTCCAAGTCGGTTCCTCAATGCTGAGGATCGTGATCACCATGAACACTTCTGATTAGTCTGTTTCAATCCAGTCTGTCCTCAGCCCGACGTACTGACTCATCAAATTTTAGCCCTGTAGCCACCTTTATTTGGTCAGTCCATCTTTATGGGATTCTACCCCGGCTTCTCCTACCTTCAACTCGGCCAGACATTATTGCCTTTTCTAGATTTTTTGACTCACGTCTAGCAATATGTCTAAAGAAAGACAGTATCCTTTTCAAACACACCACTGATAGACGAGTTGTAATATGGAGCTCTTCCAGTATCGATGCATCCGTCCTTCTGGCTGTCCAAGGCACTCGCAGCAGCCTTCTCCGACACCATATCTCAAATGCATCGATCCTTTTCCTCTCGTAAGCACGCATTGTCCACGTTTCAGCCCCATATAGAAAAACGGAGAATACCAGGGCTTCCATCAACTGCTTTATTGATATACCTCGATCTCGCCAAATCTTCTCCAAACGGTTCATTGCTTCTTTGGCCATTTGAATACTGCGACCAATCTCAGGTCTGCAACTGCCGTTGTTGGAGATAAGTGAGCCGAGGTACACAAAGTCATCCATCAGTTCAATGTCTTGCATCTGTCTTGTCCTTAGGAGACTGCCAGCTCTGTCTCCAATCATTAGCTTAAGAAAACCATTACAAATAAAAAAATATTCAAGGTATTATTGGGACCACATATCAAACCAGGAACCCTTGACCAATGGTTAGACATTATTGTGGTATATTTTTTCCAATAGTATGAGTATTTGCCTCTTAAACATAGTTTCACTGATGTGAAAGATGTCGATCTGCAAAGTAATAATTTTCAACTGCTTGACTGCTCTTCCGATCGGCATGACCAGAGGCAGGTTGGTACTGGAAGCTGGGATATAAAATGGTATATGCTGACGCTGTCGGAGATAACTATCAGAAACATTAAAATGTATACTCTCCACAATGGCTGAGATCTCGATAAAACCTCTTATCAATTTGAAAAAATGGGTCAGTGTGAACTCATCCCTTCTAAGTGGCAAATTGATGATCTTCGGCATGCCCAAGAGGAATGTACGGAGATAGAGCCACGGGTAATTACTATACTCCCTCATGTAGAGATACCTCAGAATTTTTTTTAACCCTCTCTAACACGAGGGAATATCTTGCCTTGTACAAACTCAATATCACCGAGGCACTCTTAAACCTGGTCCGAAACTACTATAATACTATTGAGAAGGCAGGGAGGATGACCTTACATTTCTTGCATATATCTCATCTTGTCATACATGCCCTTCTTTGTGTCTGCTTTCGACATTATCAAGTTAAGGTATTTTAATATAAGAATCCAATTTGAATCACCCTAAATAAATATCCCGTCATTACAACTGATATAACACGTACCTGAACCATGAAAACTTCTGATGGCAAAACGTAGGGCACTGGTCCAGCGCCCATGGCAAAAGCACAAACTGCCAACGACATGGCCAGAATTGGAATCCACCCGATGGAGGAGACATCAAACCCAAAATCTCTGAGGTAGAAGAAGGTTCCCATAGACGCCATAGAGATGAAAACTACCAAGCAGGATGACACCAAGAGAACCTGTGGACGATTACCAAACCATATCAATTATATCGATTTAAGTGGGTTGATGCGTAGCATGTATCCAAGCCAAGTCCGTCAGCGCATCCTCAAAACGTTCATTATAGGAGGCTGCTGCATCCTTTCTCGGACTTGAATGTCAGTTATGAAACCGAACTCCTCAAGCACCAAAATAATGGCTTTTTGAGCTTTGGTAAGGTGCCAAGATTTGCACTCATATAGAAGTACTGACATGAGTACTACAAGACACTTGAATTTCAGAAGGCAGAGTATCAATTTACTTTCTTCTAATTTTAAGATTCTTTACGTATAAATTTTACAAAAAAATGCACTTCTTTTCTCTCCACTGCAATGTATGTATGTACTATATATACGGCATTTTGTTTTGACCGAATATAAACTAGACTTCCAGACAAAATGCATCATGTTAAAAGTTGCTCCAGAAATTCCTAGACGGGTTGCGAGCTTTTTGTGCATGCTACCATCCTCAGTTATGTGAACTCCCAAGTATTTAAAGCTGTCAACTTTGAAACTTTCTCGATCCTCAGCCCATTATTATTTCTTGTATAGCTGTGCTGTCACACTAGTCTACATACGATACAAGACTTGATATATCAAGAGATATATCTCTTTTTTTTTAATGATGAAAATTTTTATAAATGACGAGCATTTTTCACACCGGATTTGGAAGTAAAATTTGTATAACTGGATTTTAATACAAACATATCCTTGCTACGCGAAGAATGAATGTGACGCTAATACGAGAACACTACATTTGTATTAGAGAGAGCACGAAGATAAAGATCGTAACAAGGAAAACTGAGACACTGTTCTGTGGTCGGTATTTGTGTTAAACAGATTTAGTCGGTTATTGTCAGTGAAGATCGGAAAGGGAATTTAATTATGATAATGATAGTACGTAAAAAGAAATTCACCGGAACGTATTAAAGTTAGAAATATAATAACTGTAATAATTCTTCAATTATTACAGTTAAATATCACTAAAAACATTTAGATAGTAGCTGCACACCATCAAGACCAACTTCTTCAAGTTAAATTATCGTACATAAATAATAGACAATCTTATGTATAAAAATTAAGAAGTTCGCAAAGTTGTAATGAGAAATGCGGTGATAAATAAAGGGTATTGACTCTACCTTTCTTCCAAGACGTTCAATAAGAGATGATGCCACTATGGAACCGAAAAATTGCAGGAGACCAACTATGATGCTGGAAACAGAAGGTGACATGGTGCTGCCCGCCTGAGAAAAAATATCGTTGGAGTAGGTGATCACAGCATACAGTCCCATGAAGCACTGGCAAGTGAGGAGTGCAAAACAGACCAAGAAGGCACGCCTAGTAGGAACCGAAGTCACTAGAAATACGAAAAAATACTCAAGATAATTCAATTGAATCCTATAAATGTGTGCTTTCATGTGAGAGTACCGCAGGGAAACTACTCGAGCTCGTCTTTAAAGCCGGTAAAAGAAATATCAGTTTAAAGTTGTCATTTTTCACAGTAAATAAGATTTACCCGAGACTTTTATTGGAACATTACAAAAAACTTACAAACCAACACACGGTTTCTTCATAGGGGTAGGTAGAGGGGATAGAATGCCATATTGCTCGGTATTAGCAAACAGAACTCGCTTTCTCTACATGCGTACATCTTCTCATGCACGGTGGACGATTACTTCGACTTTTGAATTGTCTATCTTCAAGGATTTGTTGAATCTGAATCCATCAACATTCACATGGTAAATCTTTTTAGCCGTTCTTTTGCTGCCCATTCTCTCAAAAAATAAACAAAACAAACAAACCACTTCGCCGTTTCCCCGCAATGGTAGGCAGAGAAGATAAAACGCCATATAACTATGTCTTTGCATACAGATCTCGCTTTCTCTACATCGACTTTTGACATGTCCATCATCAAGTATTTGTGGGATTTGGTCATGCCATGTCTTTCTCGGTCTATTTCTATTTCTGCATACTTCAACATTTGTATCGTAAATCTTTTTCGCTCTCCATTCGCTCTACATACCCAAACCAACGCAGCACCCCTTTCTTGATTTTGACAATAATACTTGTCTCAGCTTTACATAATGCTCGGATCTTGATATTTGTGCACCCATCATACATAGGTTTACCAGCGAACAGATCGCACATAGAATTATAATATACCAGAAGGCGCGCAGAACCAAGTTTGTATACATCGCACTATGTCTTCAAGTCCCCCCTCTACCCGACATCCCGCTTGCGCGCAGGCGTGAAATGGCCCCGTAATGTTGCCAGACCGTGAACAATATACACAAATATAAGATAATTTCGTATAATTTTTACAACGAAAAATATTTTACCGACTATAAAAAAACAGGTACTTTTACTAGTCAAATGTAAAAAAAAGTCTTTCAATAATCATTTAGTAATCAAGTAAATTAAAACCGTTTAATATTACATTAAGGCTTAAGAATAAAAAGCCGGGTAAAAAATTCAACTACCCTGGCAATACTAACAAAATGTCCACGTCATTTTATTTAACAATCTGACAGATGGTAAAATAATCGAATTCTTAAATAAGATTCCTTGGGAATTCGCTTCTTACACGTGAAATGTGATCCTACCGTATTCTCTTTTAATCCCAGCAATATTTTGACACTTAACTACTTATTTGTGAGTAGTTTAGTAGGATTCTGTTTGATGCACGTATGCGGTTTCTGGACTATTCTAATTCTATGAGATCGCATTTTGAAAGCGATGTCACACAAAAATCAATGGACTTCGTAATGGTTCGTTTGAATGGTTATCTATGCTCTTATTCGTCTATGAATGTACTATAGGCCGCGCAGATTAACGCTTCGTACCGCTTCTATAAAAATATTTTTAATTGATTTGCTCTATAGGGTTGAAAGTTATAAAATGGGGGAAAAGGCAGTCCAGTCCAACCGAACACTTGAATGCGACTCACCGTCACTACATAATTGGTGTGTCTCAAATGCAAAGGTGGAGACATGCACAGTTACAACAGATTTTCTCCAAAACCCGGACAGTCCAACCAATTGAAAATGCGTTAAATTCTAGGAAAAGGGATTTATTTTTTCATTATATATTTGGACCCCTGTATTTAGTAGCCTTACGTGTCATGTACAATAGGGTAGGCCGATATTTTTTTTTCCGAATTTCGAAATGAAAGGGGTCTAAAAAGTTGCCTTTAAAAAAAAATATATTTTATACTACTTTTGGCCCTTAACCAGAGCTTGAAGTTTTCGAAAAAGTCCATTTTTTGCCCTAAACCGGCTGTCATTTCGTATTTAAGTAAGAAAATCAGTCTAATTAAATTGTGTAATCTGCATTAAATCTTTAAATTTATTTCAACAGAGAGGGAAAAAGTTTTCGAGGAGAAATTTGGAAGTCTAGGCATTTACAGGGCTTATGACCTGTCATTGGCTGGTTTAAGTGGCCACTTTACACACTGTGTAACATTCACCATTCTGCCCATGTTTGAACATCCACATTTCCTCAACTCTTCCATCTGTTGACTTTTGTGAAGTGAAAGAGCTGAAACCTTTATCACGTGGGTGAGATTCATCCGGCTGTAAATGCCTAGACTTCCAAATTTCTCCTCGAAAACTTTTTCCCTCTCTGTTGAAATAAATTTAAATATGAACAACTCCCTAGGGAGGAAATCCAGCCAGTCTGCAAGCATTTGGACATAATCAAACATTGTTGCATTAAATCTTATTATATAAGCATCCAAGGGCGTGAGTTGCACTTTGTTTTGTAATAAATGGGTAGCAATGTTTTAATGTGCCATTGTTTTCGTAAATTTTAGTCAGGCGTTTAACGGAATCAGTTCCGTGGAGTGTAAATTTTTTGTATTTCGGTAGTTTTAAAACGTGTTTGAGTTTGTAATGTGATTAACTTGATGAATTTATCTTTACGAACAAAAAAATAATTTTATCAATGTAGATAATTTAAAAATGTTCAGACAATTATAAACTTCAAACTTCTGTTGAGGGCCAAAAGTAGTATGAATTTTTTTTTAAATAATTTTTACGTTCAATGCGATCCAAAATACAACTTTTTAGACCCCTTTCACATTGATATCTAAAAAAAAAAAAACTTCATACATCATTGGCCACTCTTATGTACAAGGCTAAGATAGTCGGAAAAATCGTTTTTGTTTGTCTTGGAAATGGGATGTTCGATCACTGATTTTGGTTTATTACCTTTATGAGTCCAATCACCATTGTTGCAAAGTTCAAGAACAATGGCGCGCGATAACTACTTTTAACTACAGTGTGGATATCTGTTAAGGATATTCCATCTTTCCTGCATTCTGCTTCAAGACTATGGCGTTACAAACTGAAAAATGGGCACTGAAATAACAGATGTTCTATACTCTGTGAAGAAATATCATCGCATGGACAATAGTCATCATTCCTTAATTTTAAACCTATATAGATAACTTCTCATAGCTCCGTGTCCGGTAAAAATTTGGGTCGTTTCGAAAGTACTTTGGTGATGATGACGGAAGTTTGCTGCATCAACCAGCGTTAGGAAAAATATTAATAATAATTACAATATTATGAAGTGTAAAAAACATTGTGTATTTACTTACGGAAAAGTTTCCATGGATTGGTGGCAGTGAATGAATTTGCTGAGCAGTTCGGTGTTAATTCTAAAAAAAACAATTTTTTTTTTCATTGTTAAACTTAGCAATCCGATTATTCAATTATGTTTATTTTAACTGACTTCATTTTCTCTGTTTAATGAACCGATTATCAGAAGTAAACTCTGAAGTTAAATAAAACAGATAATCATTATCATAATACCCCTTTTAAAACCCGATGGTGTACAGGGCAATATAAAAAAAACAAAACAAAAAACTTTTTCAAATGTCTGACTACATTTCAAATAGATCAAAAATCTGATGGCTGGAAATTTACGGGAACTCGTCAGAAAATATTTATTTAAATAATAATAATGGCTCATAACACAATTACTTTATCTACTATACACACAGTTAGGTAATAGATTTCTCTGGATCATGTCTAGTCTGCCTAACTAGGTACAAACTGTTTTAAGGCAGACACTTTTATGCAAAATAAACAATAATATTACTATAAAGTTTATATTTTAAGCACTAACTTTGTGGTTATTCATTATAATAAAATAAATAAAACAACTTTGTTTTTAACGACTAATTTTTATTTTTCACCGACCGGTTTCAAAGCAAACAAGCTTCTTCGTCAAGGTTTACGTAACTAATGAATTGAGTCCTTTTTATTTTATTTCTATCATGTTCACTAAATACTACACGTGGACCCAATAAATCAAGTGTTTTTTTTTCTTACACGGGTAGTAATCTGATAACATTATTTTCGAAGTAAGCCAGGAGAGGACTAAAAGAAATGTTGTTTATTTGGTTATGAATTATTGTTTTCTAATTATGAATCGCTTTTTTAATTTCTAAGATTTCTAAGTTGTCTAATTTTAATATTTTATTTTCAACATGAAGCACTTTTAATCCTTAGTTATGATTATTTTCTATCAGATGATTTGCGAATTCAGAAAAAAAAAAATTATTTAATCATCTTAAGTGTTCTTTTACTCTAATATTAAAGTTTCTTTTAGTTTTTCCAATGTAGATTGAATCGCAATCATTACAATTTAATTGGTATATTCCAGATTTATTATTTTTATGGACTTTGTCTTTGTGATTTTTTAACAATGTTCCTATATTATTAGTTGTGTTAATTAACTAGTCAATTAACTATACAGTTATTCAATATTAATTTATACCATTTATTTTGTGAGAATGTTTTTGAGTAAATTTTCCGAGTTTTCTCGACCTTAACCCAGTAACTAATTTTTCACAAATTTATTCAATTGAATCCGGGTCATGGATTTGCAATGTTTGGGTAACATATTGAATATTTTGGGGCCAAGAAACCTGAAATTTATTTGCCTGAATTCAGAATTTGTGGTAGACCCCATGACCCAACCACTGGTTTGATTTCTGGTAGTATGGGAGTGTCCCTTGCCACAAAGCATGTTTATTGATGATGGATATTCAAACTTTAGTAGAATTATGAATGTTAAACAGTAGGAAAAGCAATGATATATATGATAATAATATATTTAAGTTAGTATTTTACCAGCATACCTGTGAGCATGTATTTAGAATTTCTAACTGGCTTATTGGCAAGTTCCACTTCACACTTCAGGCTCTCCAACTCTTTCCTCACAACTCCACTGTCCAATGGAACTCCTCTCAGCCACGCCAAGGCTTTAGCTGCTTCCTTCGAAATAAAACAAAAAAATCAGGAAGGTCATGCTTAAGTAGAGTTTTTGCTGGTTCGATGCAGAAAGAAATACAGAAATACGTAAGAAAACGATATTGTTCTTCGATGTGTATTTATTACGGGAGGGTAACGACTGCATTTTGGAGACCAAGGAGAGTTGAAACAATGGGAATTTTTAGAAACGGCAACTGGCAACACCACACATTTATTGTTTTTTTGACTTGCCACTTGATGGAGTTTTATAGCTCGCCTCTAGCTTTGGGGTTAAAAGCCATTATTCTGAACAAGACCTGATTTTTTGGGCCTAAGAGAGTTGAAACAGTTTGTTTCAACTCTCCTCTTTCATTTATTTTAGTACTAAAATGTTTTGTTGTGTGAATTTGTACACCAAATTGTCCATTGTTCGTGTTTCAGAATTCCCAAATAAAGCCTAACCAATAAATTTTTACTGATGAACATACCAACGCCAACGGTTGATTACAACAGTTAAATTTGTTTCACGAGTATTTAAAAAAAAGTTTTCCTATTTTTAAAAATAGGATTGTTTTTAGAATAATAAAAGAATTATAATCCCCAAATAGCAAACTATTACAACTTACCTTGACCTCTGTTTCAACTTACGTCGGTGCAAGGAGAATTGTAACTCAGGGAGTTTTTTTCAGTCTTAGCCGATTTTCTCATTGACCCCGATTATTTTTTCCTGTCATTTTGTTTATATCATATATTGTATAAAATTGGATACGTCAAAATGTAAAATTAATTGATGTTTGTCTGTTTTAGGCTGAGATATAATAGGTTATGTTAAAACTGTTTCAACTCTCCTGTCTCCCCTACTCACGTTTTACTGACTCACTAACAGACTAATTAACTGACTGAAGTGCTTGTATTAGGAGTCCATGGTTTTCATAATAGCCATCATTATTGTTCTCTCCTCTTCCGAGTGCGGAGTTGAGATCATGTTTTATTTCCCTGACCATCAACAATTTGATATCCGTGCTAAGTAATAAGTATTTTAGATATTTCATTGTTTAGATAGAGGAATTGCTTGATTCACATTTAGCGTTATCCTTAAGGCCCGGTTGTTTGATCGTTAGTAATAGTAAAAAAACTGTAGTAATAGTTAAAAATTGACAAAATGGGTTGTTTCATCTATAGTAACTAACGGTGGATAGTAAAAGTCTTTAACCATTAGTTAAAATTTTAACTCGCCAATGTTGGCGAGTAAAACGTTGTCGTTATTTGCTCACGTCTCTCAGTTTTGCTTTTATTTACGAATACGGAATAGATTACGCTTATTATGATCAATATAAATCGGAGGGTTCTTTCAATGATAACATTTTGTACTTATTGTCAAGAAAACGAAAACATTTTGAAAACAATTTGGCAGTATTATTCCACCAAACCTCGGACGGACAATTTTGTGTCAGTCAAATTTCGTCTTCTTTTTAAAAATAATTCGGTTAGAGTTTTAAAAAATGTTTCGGATATTTTTATAAATTATAAATAATGGCATGAACAAAGAACATATAAATATTATACTATATTCCCACATTATAATATTCCAGAGCTAAAATTTGCTATCTTGTTGGATTCACAGTATTTTAGTTGTTATTTAATTTTTCTTATCGTTCTTGCTTTCAAATAAGATATTATAATATTGTTATTGTTAGTATACTCGGATTTTATTTCATCAAATTGAAAAAATATATATATTATAAAATTATGTTAACCAATGTTATTTTGTTGCGTTTACTCAGTCCCCATGCCATGTTGTCAAGTGGTTTAATTTGTTCGGTGTTTTGACGTTTCAAAGTCACATTCCACAGTGTAACCATTTGTAAAAAATGATTTTTTTTAAATTTTTTTTTACATATTTATTACAGCAATATACAAGTAATTATTTGTACAACAAATAAATTCAGTAGTAAAAGTAAACATACATATTTTTTTATTTTTGCTGTTGGTTCATCTAATCTGCCTAACTAGGGATAGCTTCCCCGTTCTAAGGCAGTAAATTATGTATTTTACAATGATATTTAAAAGTATTTACAGTTTTATCATAATGTGTGCTTTTTCAGGCTTAAAGGTAAACAATGAATATCCAGAGAAAACATAAATAATACCAAAATCTCTATATCCTAAGTCCTAAGTCATTACTAGTAAAACAAGCAACCAGCTTACGTCCTTCTACATCGGACAACAAATTCTCTGACTCCCTCCGACCAATATGGATTAAAAATGCAGTCAACACCTTCCTCAGCCTGGCAATCCCACCACATTTCCACGAAACTGGGTTAAGGTTATATACCCTCGGGCCTATATAATATTGCTGCCTTTGAACCAAAAAAGTATTGACTCTTCTCCGTAGAATCAGATCCTTATTGGAGTGTCTAGTATTAAGAACATGACAAACCCTTGCGTATTTTTCCCTGTTGAGATGTGTGACCGCTAATAAAGAACAATATTCAATTTTTGAACTTTGGAATAAAAAAACCAGTGGTTACATTTTACTATAGTAAAAATGCGGGTGAAACAACGCACTGATAGTTGAACGATAGTAAACCAAAATCTTTGGTAAATTAAACTATAGTAAAACTCTATTTTTACTAATGATCAAACAACCGGGCCTAAGACAGCAGAAGTCAGGCGGCAGTGGGCAGTGGGCATTGAATGACATTTTATCGACTTCTTACGTCCCGTTTTAGTTTGTAGTATAGACATAAAAGATTCATGCGAAAGTGTGCGTTACAAACATAAACATATCTACAAAACATACGGTACAGCGTTAAATCGTTGATTTACTGACCCTATAGCTCCAAGCTGAAGCATCCAACACTTGTGTACCACAATCGGTAACTCCAACAAAGAGCGTACCGGTACTCACACTGTCACAAATTTGAAAACCAGAGAGGCTAAAAATCTTATGAAGTCATTTCCTACGAATGTTTTCTTTCTTGAAAATAGTATACTTACATCCAACTTGTTCTTCTTAACCAAGAACGTCGGAGTTTCGGGCATCCTCAGCATGAGAAGAACAAACACCACGGGAAGAGGAATCATGATGGCCAGGGTGGTGGTGTAGCTGGCGTAGGCTCCAAGGGTGTACATGCAGACGATACCAATGTTGACGGTGAACACCATGAGGGAGCTAAGGGCTCCTCTGGTTTCAATGCTGCCCACTTCGGAAGCGTACAGAGGGGAGAGCATGAACAAGCCGGATGCCGCAACTCCAGCCAAAAACCTGGCTACCATGAGACCAATAGCAGTGCGCCAGAGTAACTTGATCAACCAACATGCCTAGAATAAAATAAAGTGGAAATTAAAAATTGTACTCAACTGTAAGAAAAACTGAAAACATATGAGGTTTTATTATGCCAAAACAAGTTATGTATTTGGGATTCCAAGAATCTCCTAAAAACGTCAATCAATTATTATAATTATCCAATTCAAAGTTAAAGCAAATGCATTGCCAAGCTGTTATGTCATTGAGTTATTTTTATGTATATCGTATGTTTAGCAAAATATTTACCAGTATTTTATCGTAGAAGCGTTTACAGGCTCCTTAAAAAATATGAGGGATGGGACCACTTCATTGTGTAGTAGTTTGCCCGCTAGCCTATCATTATTTAAGCCCTGGGTTCGATTCCAGGCAGGGCGACGAGAAAATGTTTATTATCAGGCCTTTTAACACTTTGTATCCCGGAGCCGTGTAAACACGTGATTATATAACCATGCGTTGTGTCCCGGTCCCGTGTTTTCACGTGGTTTACCAGCTGTCTAAAAAATGACATTTTATTGACATCTAGTGACTTTTATTAGTACTTTTTCTATGCTGGTAAACCACGTGAAAACACGAGACCGGGACACAACGCATGGTTATTATAATCATGTGTTTACACGGTTCCGAGATACAAAGCACAAAAAACGGAGTGAGGCTCTGCGGTGGCTCTCTATAAAGGCCAATGTTGACAAAACTATCATACAAAAATTACTGATTTCATTATTTCAAATAAATCTGAGAAGTTTCAATTGATTTATTTTCTAGCATTTGCATAATTATGACACTTTTAGAAACCCTTCACAGAGCATGAAATTTCACAAAAATGGGCCTGGCACAGAGTAAATTCTATGTGTATTCGGCCGGTACTCAAAGTGTTAAAAACAGATAATATACTGCATTTGGTAAAAATCGATGCGGTGCCTGCTCTATGCACTACTAGTTTTGGAAATAAAAATAACGATGAATAAAAAAAATCAACAAATATTGGTGGGAAAGCGAACTCCCACGTGGATGCGGGGCGTGAAATAGCGGGGGTAAAGCCCTAGGACTTATAATATTATTGAGCAGAGTTGACTATAATTAAATTTAATGGAAATAAGTGAATATCTTCGAATCCGGTATGCAGTGCCAATCGGTCAGAACTCCAGCAAATGAGATGGATTGGGAAGAGATGCCACTAACCGTATCCTCTGGTCTTGATGGACTTGCCGGATCTGACTTGATACTTGCGAATGGCACTAACACGAGGGTAGGCCCTGATCTGGAGCTCAACACTGGTGGTTGGTGGAAACTAAATTTAAAATGCGGCACACATTCAACGAAATAAATGCGCGATGTACAACACGAGGTCTTAATGTGGCGGGTGTACAAAGAATACTAAGGTGGGAAGTGAACAGTGGTTGTAGGTAGAAAGGACGTAGAAGTTGTGACAATACCTGAACAATGCATACCCACATAATTTGCAACCAGACAAAAGCAGTAATTTATGAATTTTGTGGTAATTTATAGGCTATGCAAACTTTAAATTTTAGATTTCCTTCTCACATTTTTTTCGTATTTTTAACCTGTTAAAGTCTGACCAGGATTGAATTAAATTTATTGTTTGTCTACGAAAATTTCGACGAAACATTCTTATTACAATGTAATAACATTAACAGCAATAGCTTAAGCCATACCAAGTAAGGAAACGCGGTGGCGATGCCAGCTACTTTCCTGCCATATCTATCAGCAATCCACCCAAACATCGGCGTGAAGGGTATGGCTCCCACGCAGATGAGGGACGCTACCAGCGCCGCCTGACTCGGTGTCAGGGGTACGTCCAGAGGAGACGAGGGTCCAGACAAGATAGGCAGAGACGGAGAAACCCAACCGATGGAACAGCCATGGCAGAACACGATTATATTCACTGAAGGAAGAAAACCAAATTAACAATACTTAAAAATAAAAATACATGACAAATATATTGTTAGTTACAAGATTCACTAAGTCAATTTATATATATGTAACTTATCGGTGAAGATCCTTTACAAAAATAACATGTTTACTATTTATTTAATACTAGCTAAACTACAAGAAACGATAGTGGAGATCTGGAGGCTTCCGTGGTGTAATGGGCAAGCCATTTGACTCACGCACGAAAGGTTCCGTGTTCGATTCCCGTTGAAAACGCAAATGTGATTTATCTCACGCCTGTGTGTTTCGTGCCGTAAATTCAGTAGATTCCATAGTTTCGTAGATATGCAGAAAGCAGCCAGCTATAGGAAAGTAAAACTGAGATAATAGCATTTTTGTGAAAAGCTTTAATAATAAAATCTACTCGACAGTTGGCGTGTTTTTTACTTCGGCAAATGATAAATAATGCATAATGCATAATGCAAAAAAGGTTTTCATTATATATTGGACTAGATTTAATGATTTTAATGAGGTGACATTCATTTTCATGACATTTTGAAATCATGATATTTTCAGAGAGTGATTATTACAATTTTTTGTATCAAATTGGCCTGGCTGTTTAAAAACAGAACATAGAATGGACAATTACAATAGATTTTTTTATTAGCTAATAAATTAATCTAAAAAATCACAAGCCGATCGGTGCTATTTTTATTAAAATCTGTTAAGAAATAAGGGAAATATAAAGGATTAAATTCTATTCATTTGAATGGTGCCAAAAAAAACAATTCGTGACGTCATCAAGTATGACGTTTTCGGATGTTTTGCGACATAATCGGATTTTTTTTCATCAATTTCTATGGATTTTATAAAGTATTGTAGATAGTTTCCTTTTTCTATATGTCGTTTGTTTACATTTACGGCGTTCTGTCACTTATCAAACGCTACGAGTTGTGATTTATAATTTTCATGATAAATTTACAATTCAATTTATCATTACCATAAAAAATTAATACTTAGAAGAGGTTGAAAACCATAAAAAATAAAAGAAATTCGAGATGTAAGATGAAATCCGTTTTCACTTTAATCTGTCAGTGCCTGGAACTGGAGTTTGGAGTGGGTAAGGGGGGGGCTTAAGATAATATCCACAGACAACTCTCTTTATATTTTTATTTGTGGCCTGTGGCATTACAAACATTAAAGTGAATGCATTACTCGAGAACTTCTGTGACAAATTTATTACCAACTTACGAAACGATCGTTTTCGAAAGACCTTATCTTCGAAACGAAAATAATGAATTAAAATATTCATTATAAGGGTTTATATAAATACTAGGAGAATCTTTAAAAAATCTTTTATTTGTGAAGTAGGTTGAATCCGATTTTCCTCCCGAGTGAAAACAACCTATTTACCTTCCTGAAATCGATTATATCAATATCCGGTTTTTTCTAAAATGTAGACTGGCTGCTTTCTACATAACTACGTTCAATTGGCACTCCAAGTTTGTTTGTAAAAAAATGCCTTTTTTTTAAAGACAAACATTTAATAATAAGATAAGAAAATTAGAAATACCGAACGTTTAATAAGAAATATGTACATAACAGGCATAAATTGGTATATTCTGAATGTATTCTACCCCCTAGAAAGTGATTTATTTACAAACAAACAAACCATCATGCCTTTTCCCCGTAGAGCTACCTAGAGCTGCCTACGCAGAGAGGATCACTCTGTCTTTGCATACTCGTTTCCTCTACATTCATATATCTTCTTATGCACGCACGCCGATTATTCCTACTCTTGACATGTCCATCTTCAAGTATTTGATGGACTTGATTGTGCCATGTCTTTCTCGGTCTTTCTCGTTTCCTGCATCCATCAACATTTTTAATATTGTAGATTTAATATTGTAGACCCTGTATTATTTTTATATTCGTAAAAGTTGAGTGACTTTATGATTTTATATCAGTCATTATCAAAGACTTTACCCAATTTATAACATAACAAGCGGACCCGACAGACGTTGTCCTGCCCGAACGTTGGCTTGCCTGCTATTACCTTGGAAAGGGACATTTCATTGATAAGTAGGTACCTAGGGACTTGTTTGTGATTAAATTCCAAAACTAAAAATTGTTAATATTCCAACAATATTGAATTTGGGTAGGTACCGAGGTACTTGTTTATGGTTGAATTCCAAAACATAAAATTAATATTTGTTCAAATATGGAATTCTTTTTGCAAACGTCAATCTCCGGTCTTCTCACTAACATAGGGGTGTACGTATATAGGAATACGATTTAAATTAATGTTTTGAATTTAATGTTATTTAAGTGTTCCCAAAATTCCAATAAAAAGAAATAAATGGGTAGAAATTATTAGGAATTTAAGGAAAGAATCTGATTGAGATCCACAAAAAACAAATTCTTTGTAAACATTCAAAAACATTTTTTTTTTACACAAAAAAACAACATCTTTACATTTTTTTTGCATATGCATTATCTTCGAATGCAACCCTAGTAGATCGATGAATAAAATATTTATGCTCCTTACTTCTTTTTTACATTTTCGATTGAAGATTTTAATATCTACGAACACGCATAGCGCAAATATCTATATTTATCTGAAAACCGCACGTATATCGGTTAAGCCGTTTAGGAGGAGTACGGTGACATCACACGTACATAGGAATTATATATATATAAAGATATATTTATTATTATAAAACAAAATGATTAATATTTTGTTTTGTAATTTATTCTCGATATAATTTATTACAATCACCATAACTTCTTTCTTGTTTACTTCAGTTGTGTGATCTTTCGCCACAATATTTTTATTTTTACAAAAAAACGTACAAGTATTTAAAAAAACAGTTTTTTAATGTAGTACATACCATTTTTAAAAAACGTTTACTTCATTATTTATTAAGTTTTACATAAACGGCATAAATTGCCAACATATATTGATCATAAATATGAAAAAAATATACATATATAAATACTTAACAAAAAATTATAAAATAGCACAACTATAACAATAGTAATAAGTAGGTAAATACCATAAGCACCCAAAAATATTAACGAAATAAATACATAAATATGAAAAAACAAAAAATGAAAAACATTTTTAAATATAAAGAAAAGTTTAAGAATAGTATTACGAGAGAAAAAAAGAAATCAGACTCGTTTTATAACTATCAAGTCCAGAACCAAATATATCAGCTTTGTCCTCGTACTGATTGCCATATCTATGGAGCCCGGGAATAGGCGAGTGCATGTGATAGTTGGTCCTAGAACTTGCAGAACAAAAAGGAGATCTGTGGCGGGTATGTCGACCAGGTACACGGAAACACACCAACTCCAGCAAATCAGGACAGTCAATTAATGAAACGAATTGGATATAATCAAAAAATCAATTGCGAGAATAGTTAAATTTCTTCGGGTTGTGATTTCGTGATAGTATTGTGGTCTCACAAACCAAAGGTACCAAGGTTCAAATTCCACTCTACCATAATTTGATTCCCATTTTTCCAGCACAAATTATGTACGATTTTCAGGAAGTGGTCTGAAAATTTTAATATTTCAGCAAATAATAAGAACTAAAATATTTCTCCTTTAAAAAAAAAAAAAAAACATTAACCTCACCGAACGACGTCAAACCGTATTAAAACGTGGATACAATTAGGCTGAATGCTGTCGAAATGCGATCTCTCAGGCAACTGAGTGGTAAAAGTATGCACGATTTGCGCGCAAAATATATGGATTTGCGCACAAATGTATATTTTGCGAGGCTCAGACAAGCAGTATCGACAAAATCAACAAAGCGTTGGGACGAGCACGTAGAGCAAATAGACGGCGAAAGAACAGCCAAAAAGATTTGCGAAGCGAATGCTTATATACGAGTATATTTTCAGAGACCGAGCGATATGGCGTTTAATTCTCTCTTCCTACCTCTACAGGAAACGTCATGATGGTTAGTTTGTGATTATTTACCTATTCTTGCGGTATTAAATAAAACAACATAATTGAAAAGTGATTTTTTAAAGAGTCCTTAGTAAAAAAAAAGAATCCCTACTAAAAGCTTCTTAACCGACAAGTTTTTTTTTCGCTAACTGTCACTAAATTCGTTGCTTTACGGCTTTAAAATTTTACATGTTTCATTAAAATGCCCTCAAAAATTCTTATTTTAATAAGAATGTTGATGCTGGCAAATTACCAAAGGGTATTTTTTTATATATTTTTTATTCTTTTATTTAGGAAACATACAGTACAGTTACATTATTTTATATTTTACACAGTTAGACTTAACACTAATGGACCAGTGAAGTTTCCATATTATATAATAATTATATGTAAGCTTATTAATAAAAGTACAAAAAGGAGAAGAAAAATAAACATAAATAGAAGTTGTTTAAAAATTAAAATTAAAGTAAAAAAATAAAGAATATTTGTAAAAGTAATTAAAAGTTAAGAATTAAAATAAAGAATGAAAATATGCTTACATGTAAAAATAAAATAAAATAATTAAATTTTTTTAAAAAGGAAAAATATAAATATACACACACATATTTTAAGGGATTCAAAGAAACGATGAGAAGAATCTTTAAAGAATCCTTAAATAAGAAAATAAATTTATGTCAATTTAAAAAAACATCTTCAAAATTAATGATACATAGTAAGAGCAGCAATATATTGATTTCATATACATATACAATGTAAGTAATTAAAAGTAGTTTAAAAGTATAAAAACATGTCAGTGCAGCAGAGGAAAAAGAAGGAATAACAAGTAATACTTAAAATTTGAAAAAGCAATATAAGGAGAAGATTTTTATTTTTAAGTGATATGATTGCATAACTAGAGTCTAAAATCATTTTGACATATCATATAAAAAATCACAAAGCCTGATAAAAACGGACAAAACCCGAATAACTCTTTTTCTCTAAACGATCATTTTTTATATCTTTTACAACTTCGCTCATTAGTTTTATAAACACACACCTGATATTCACAAAATATATTATTTTATGACAGTAAAATCGATAAAAGTAACAGTCATAATAAATTAATCGGGTTATCAAGAGGTTACTGCTAATAGGTATAAGAAAGACAATAAAATCAATAACATAGAGACAATACTTACTCACAATAGCTGCAATGTATTGGTTTCTTGCATTTGGCTTACACTCTTGCGTGTCCATTTTTTTTTTGAGTATTATTTTTTAAATATTTAAAATGAATTATAATTATCGTGACAGTTAAAAAGAGAGCAGTTGATTTGTCAATTGAAAAACTCAAGATCAATATTAAATACTTGTAAAATAACCATCGAATTTACTGTGAAAAATATGAAATTTAAAAAATTAATAATCACGAATTTGGTTCTATTTTTCTAGTTGGTTTTTTAATGTTATTTTGACAAGATGATTATCATTGTTGATATGTTTTTCTGGCGTTTTTAAGTTTTGTACTCAGAGTGGTATCTACAGAACGAAGCTCCATCGTATACTGAATATTTCAATCCCAGTTTCCACCAAGTAAAATATTATTTGTTCATATGAGATAATGTTTTGTTGACATTGTATTGTATTAATGGATCCTTAAACATGTGCGTCTAAATTGTATACAGTGCATGCGCGTTTATTTGACTATGATAAATTAAATGTGAAACCACATAAATGATAAATAAAGGGGGAAAAATACTAGTTTCTGTAAATTAAAAGGATAAGCGCTGGCCAGCACTTTGATGCAAGGGCGAATTCTCCTTATAATCGATTATTTGCAGCTTACCATATTTTTTTGACATCGAAAGTAATGTTTAGTCTTGCATTATTATGAGGAAAAAACACATCGAAAAAAATATACATTGCATTTCTCTTCGCAAATTCAACCACATAACCGAATATCGCACGTAACTACACTGGCTCACAGGCATAGAAGATACATTTACATTCGATCACTTCTTCATAATATTTTTAATAATCCCACTTTTCCTGTTTATCTGAGAGAGCTCTTCCAACCTCTATTACCACACGGACTATCTCTTCGTTCTAGTAACGAGAGAACCCTTTTAATACCCTTTTATTGTTCTAATTTACTTGCCTCCTCTTTCACAGTAGTACCTGCTCGATTGTGGAATAATCTACCCTCTAATGTTAGAGACGCCCCGCCCCTTCTTTATTTACATTTCAGTCAAGATTGAAATGTCACTAAATATTTAAGTTGTTCCCTTATCCTTCTTTCCTTCCCACTCCCTCTCCACTCTTCAACGTAAAGTGTTATTTTTTTTATTTTGTTAATCTTTGTTTTTAATTTTGTATGAAATCGTTAGATTCAATATGTCCATGTACCTGTAATTTTCTCTAACTGAACGGTTTGGGTAGGTAGGAAGAAATCGCCTTAAGGCAATACGCCCGCCCTTATATGTTTATAAATTGTCATCATCATCATCATTCCCTTTCCGTACCTAATGGTGCATAGGGCACTGCATTGGTACACCACACAGCAGCGTATCTTGATCATTTTTGTTACATGAAAGTACGATGATCAGTCTTACGCTTCAGGTACCTGTCCAGGGACTATGAAATATTCTAGTGTAAAGTGTAAAAACACCTTTTTAAATAATATTTAATAATAATATTTTTTAAATAATACGGAAGTCGAAATCTGCTATTTATAAAATCTTCTAAGAGCAACTTTTGTTTTGATGCCCCAATGTCCAGAATGCGTAGATTAGTCAATTCATCACACGACTTGGAATTCTTTGGGATAGGTCTTTCGGCTTTTCGTAGATCTCTTCGCGACTAAACAGTGTGGGATGAAGTTGGATTGGCATGGTTTAGCTCGAAGTCTTATGTCTTTCGTTTTTATGAATATGTTGTGTACCATTATTGTTTTGCCCTTGTTTGTCTTTGCAACATAGTTTTATGTTCTTTTTGTTCAGTTTCTTGCATTTATGTTTCTTCATGTAACTGTTGTAATTGGCTTAGGCCGTATATATATATTTATTTAAACGCCTTGTAGGCTTTCATATATTTATATATAAAAAACAGACATGTTTTACACAAAAGTAGCAAAAAATTGAAAATGAAGTAATAAGAAAAAGAAAATAAAAATATTTAAAACTAATCTTACACATAGTACATACATACATATATTCCAGTAGAGAGAACAGAAGTTATTTTTTTCCATCTGTTATATTGAAAGAATCTTAAAATTATAAGAATGTAGAAAAATAATAATTAAGAATACAGATATAAGTTGATAAAAGGTATTCAACATAAAACAACATAGTATTATTTAAGAATTTAAATTTGCAGATAATAAATTGATACACTGCCTTTTAAAATTCAAAAGAGTTGTATTAAATATATCTATATCATTTGCGTATTCGTTTGTAAACACATGAATTCTCCTCATAGGCGAGTGTGCACTGTAGTTAGTTGTAGATACATTTATATAGAAGAGTTTATTAAATCGAGCAATCCGGCCGGGCACTCGCAAGTTAATTAGTTTTAACAGTTCGGAACAGTCAAATATTGAATTTAATATTTTAAATAAAAATAACAAATCATTTAATTTTCTTCTAGTTTCTAATGTGTGTAAATTTAAATATTTATTTAAGTATGTATAATTAATATGTTCAACTGGAATACCTAATATTTATTTATTTATTTATATACGGCATTTTTGCCATTTACATATATGTGGTATAAAGAGTGCTTAGAAATAAAAATATTAAAAAAAAATAAAAAATTCGAGTATGAAATATTAATATACTCGTACTGTACAAATTATTAATTACTGGAAATACATACATATTTTAAAGAAATTATACAATAACAAAATACATTGATCAATCAAATTATAACTATTCCAACCCAATCTTCTGAAGATGATTTGCTCTTTTTGATAAAAATTAAGTTAACGAAACGTAAAAAATTATGTTGAATTCTTTCGATATTACTTATATGCGCTTTATAATATGGTGACCATATAACCGAGTTGTATTCAAGTTGGCTACGTACTAAAGAGTGACTATATAATAAATAAACAAATATTTCATATCAACCGTGTCGGGAATCGAACTCGAGACCTCTTGCATGGTAGGAAAATGCGCTGACACCACGAGGCCGACAAAATCGTTTATGGTGTTAAATAAATAAATAATTTGTGTATTTATTTTACATTGGCTTATGCCTTTTACAAAGTATTTGAATCATTCTAGCTTACTCGCTCCTTTGATCGTGTGATAAAAATTTAATCATATTAATTGTTGTTTCGTAAAATTTGTGATAATTCTTAAAAAATTGCATTGTTTTCCCACAAAAAATAATGCAAGAACTTTTTTAGAAAATCTTTGAAGTGGAAAATGTGTATAACTTATTAAGAGGGGGAGCTTATGATAGCATTTCCATTGATAAGAATCAAATAATATTCAATAATGTCGCTCGGATGGAAAAAGCAATTGGTAATAAATAATAAATGGATGTGTTGAAGTTTTTGAACAAAATCACCTAAAGGTAATAACTAAAATCGGGTTGCGGTCCTGTGGCTAGTGTCTCAGACTCACGGATCAATGGTCTGTGGTTCGAATCCCACTCTACCCCAACTTGGTTCCATTTTCTAATGAGTTATCTACAACTCGTTGAAAATGGCCCTCAAAATGCAAATCAAATAAAATAAAATGTAAAATATGGGTAAATCATAAAAACGCGAATACTTTTTTATTTTTTATTATTTATTTATGACAAAATACAAGGTTTTTAAACTTTACATATTACATTTTATTATATATTTTATTTGTACGAAATATTCCCAAATAATATGCCCAAAGCACCTACTTAACACTTGTGCGGCTGTGGTGTAACACAAGTATACATAGGAAACAAGACAAAAAAATGACAAAAAACAAGGTTTTTAAACTCTTACATATTACATTATATTACATATTTTATTTGTACGAAATATTCCCAAATAATATGCCCAAAGCACCTACTTAACACTTGTGCGGCTGTGGTGTAACACAAGTATACATAGGAAACAAGACAAAAAAATGACAAAATACAAGGTTTTTAAACTCTTACATATTATATTATATTACATATTTTATTTGTACGAAATATTCCCAATCAGCAAAAGTGCTGGTATGAGGGGATATTATATACAATAACACAATAGTGTAAATAAAAGTTCAATAAAATAACATCACATATCACTCATCCCACGGGCTATAAGAACTGTTTTATTTAGGTGTTTTTTAAGTACGCACATGTTTTATTAATTTTTAGATCATTAGAAAGTGAATTGTAAAAATTGATTGCTGTATACAAAAAACTGTTTCTTTTTCCGTTGGTCCTAGGTTGTTCGCAAGTTAATTTATTTTATGTATGTTGTAGTTAAAATTCAATTTAATATTTGTCTTTATTTTATTCTTTTTCATCTTAAATATCATGTTTATTTTTTCTGTGTAAATCAATTCCTCTAGATTGAGCATTTTTGTTATTCTATATAAATCTGTGGTTCTAGTATATTTATTAAAATTAAATGTTACTTTTAGTGATTTATTCATTGTTCTTTGTATTGATTCTTGCATCTGTTTACTACATTGCGACCATATTATTAATCCATATACAAAGTGTGGAAGTATAAAAGCATTGTATATCATTAATTTAGTACTTTTGCCAAAGACATCTGTTCTTCTCATTATTCCAATAATTAGACCCAGTTTTTTTATAACTGCTTTGATATGTTTAGTCCACGCTAATTTTTCATCCACTTCCAAACCCAAGTACTTAAAATTTGTTGTTTGTTTAATTTGCTCATCTTTAATTATGAGTTTCTTTTTATTTAAAAAAAAAAAAAAACCTTGTAACGACAAAAAATTGCTCGCCTCGTGGTGTAATGGTCAGAACATTTGCCTACCATGCAAGAGGTCTCGGGTTCGATTCCCGACATGGTTGATATGAAATATTTATTTTAAACGGTGTTTTCACACTAGAATATTTCATATACCCTCGACTGGTCCTGAAGAGTAAGACTGATCATTTTACCTTCATTTATCAAAAAATTTCAAGATACGCTGCGAATGATGTACCACTGCAGTGCTCTATGCACCATAAGTGCGGAAAGGGAATGATGATGAAATATTAAAATATACATTTTACAAATTCAGATTCATACATAATCAAATATACGAAACAATAGTATCATTGAAATCTCCAAGCACAAGAGTTAGTCTCTTTTTTTGGCGAGTTACATTGATAACATTAACAAGATGTATAAAGTAGTTATGTATAGAATTTTTTAAAAACATGTACCTTTTATGAAATTCATTAATAAAAAAATAAATGAAAATCTACAGAAAAAAGTGGCCACTTTACACACTGTGTGACATTCACATTTCTTTAACTCTTCCATATGCAAAAAGTGAGCCGAACAAATAAATGCAGATCAGATTCATCACAAAATATACGCTATTCACCAGTGTCGCTCAACCAGCAAAGATGAGAATCTCTCCAAAATGTGGACAGTAATTATGTCCGAGCTTCACACAAGATGTGTGAAGAATCAAGATAAAAAAATAGGATTCAAAATTTAAATAAACTCGGAGCCTCAATAATCACTGTGTATTGCTGATTAAAATATGTAGACCAGGTAATTTAATTTTGAGTGAACTGTAGGTACTCAAAGGTAACACTTTGAGTACCTACAGTTCACTCAAAAGTACTACCCACAGTTTCTGTGAACAGTTATTGTAAATTGTTTTAACCATTGTGTTTCTTACTGTGCTACTGTTTTACATATATCATTCGATGCGCCATTGCGCACAGTTTCTGAGTGAGTGTTATCTTATCAAATCCTTCACTGATACCAAAGAAAACTAAAAAATACAAAAATAAAAGTACAAATATACTTGATTACAGTTTATATATTAAAAAAGTGATTGTGTTTCAAACATTCTATAAAAAAATAAAAATACATATCCTATTTACGTATTTATTAAGTTTAATTATCGATAATAAGTCTGATGACATTTATATAAACTAAAAAGATTCTCATGTGATATAATTTGATTGTTTGCGGCCATCTTTGCCACAAGTGCTGTGTATATTGCCTACTACAGGCGCAACTGTAATAACTCTTATATAAAATTAATATTTAATCAAAAATCAACCATTAAAATGTCAGTTGATGAATCTCTTATGGATAGTGCCGTTGATTACATCAACAGTATATCCTCTAAAATTCATAGTGCACTGGCCGTACTCACTGAGCCATCTTGTCGAGCCACAAAAGACCAACAAGTTCGTATACAGACCGATTTAATTGGAGTTTTGACTGTTACGAATCAGATGGCACTTGCAATGGGCAAACTGGAAGGCTCTATTGAAGCGCTGAAATCAAATAAGTTATCTGGACTTACTTGGAGTTCTATAACATCAACGAACTCACAATCAAACAAAAAATGTGCGATGCCCCCGATAACAATCAACAAAGCGCCAGCACTCCCAGCGCGGCCTGCTGTATTTGTTTTTCCGGAAGATAAATCTACATCATATACATCAGAATCAACTCTAAAAAAAATGAAGATTGCACTGAATCCTACTGAAATAGGTGTTAAAATAACAGGAGTGAAGCAAATTAAAAGTGGGGGAATAGTCATTCACCCAAGTTCTCACGGAGAAGCTTTAAAGCTTGCTAATAACCCTGAAATATCTGGTGCTGGATTAAAAGCAACGGTGGCAACTTATAGGCTCCCACGCATTGCCATCCATGGATTGGAACAAAACACCTCACCCGATGACGTCATTAATGCGATACATCTGCAGACTCATGATGAGACAGGTATACCGCTCGAGGATCTAAAGAAACAAGTCACAATGTCACATAAATCTGGCCCTCGAACAGGGACATGTACATTTATATTTAGAGTTCCTCCCTCTGTGCGACATTCCTTAATTTCTTTCTCCAAGTTGGCCATTGATTGGGAGCTACACAAAGTCAGAGACTGGGTCGATTACTTGAGATGTGGTCATTGCCAACTTTATGGCCACATAGCATCTCGATGCACTGCTGACTCACCTACTTGTTCCCACTGTGCCAAACTCGGACATAACCGTGATGCCTGCCCCAACCCTGACAAGTCTCCGATATGTGCCACGTGCAAATTCTTTAAGAAACCCGCCACCCACGTAACGGGAACTAGAGACTGTCCTGCCCGTCAATCTGCCGAAACAAAAGAATTGTCACGGATAAATTTTTTAGTCCAAAGTTAAAACGTCGGAATCTCGAACGTAGTTTCTCTATTTACTATCAAAACATTCGAGGCATTAACACTAAGTTAAATACCTTGAGATGTAATCTTTCTACAGGATGTAAATACGATTTTCTATTTTTTACGGAAACCTGGCTATCTGACAATATCATGTCAACCGAACTAGGACTAGCTGAGTATAATATATTTCGTTGCGATCGTTCAGTATCTTCAAATAAAAGACGAGGCGGTGGTGTCATGATATGTGTAAATAAATTGTATTCTTGTTACACCGTTGAGTCTTCTAGCAATATTGCAGATCAAATTATATTATGTGTTTCAGTTGGTTCCAAAAAAATGATTATTGGTTGTGTTTATATTCCACCTTCTTCGTCTATTGATACTTACAAGGCCCACACAGAATTGGTAGAGCGAGTTTCCACTGATGCAGCTTCTGTGCTGATATGTGGAGATTATAATTTGCCTAAAGTATCTTGGATTAATGATGGAAGTGGAGTTAAAACACAAAGCCCCAATACCCCTCAAACAGCGGTGGTAGTAAATTCATTTGCTTACATGAACATGTATCAATTAAATTTCGTAAAAAATTGTTCAGGATACTGTCTAGATTTGATTTTCAGTACTATACCTAACATTTCTGTATTAGAATCTATTGATCCTTTGTTGCCCATCGACAAGTATCACCCACCACTTGATTTAAATGTTACGCATGCCTTTAATATTGACTCACTTAAGCCTAACGATAATGCGCATTACAAGTTTGATAAAGGTGATTATGATGGGTTAAACCTATATTTCTTGTCCTATGACTGGAGCACTATTTTTTCTTATACTGATATTAATGAGGCTGTAATTAACTTTAACCAATGTTTGAATGAAGCAATAAATATGTTCATCCCCAAAGCTAACTTTATCCGATCAAAGTTTCCAAAATGGTTCAGTCCGTATTTAAAAAACTTAATATTTGAAAAAAAAAGAAATCACAAATTATATAAATCAACTGGCAACCTAATAAATTACCAAATATTTTCCCAATTGAGAGAAATGGTAAAAGCAGAGACAAGAATCTGTTACAGTGTCTTTATTAGCAATACTGAGCAGATGATAAACGATGACCCGAAAAAGTTTTGGAGATTTGTTTCGGATAAGCGTAGCGATCACCATATACCGTCAATTATGTTCCTCAATGACGGACGAGCAACTAATGGTGCCGACATTGCAAATCTTTTTGCAACTCATTTTTCATCCGTTTTTGCAAATAATAATTCCTCATGCTGCACTATCCCTTTACAATATTCAAATACTATAGATTTAAACAGTTGCACAATTTCTAATAATGATGTTTTTCGTTCTATGAACAAATTAACTAGTAAAAAGACCACTGGGCCTGATGGTATTCCAGATTTATTATTAAAAAATTGTAGCTTCAGTCTCTCTAAACCAATTTCATTCATGTTTAATCTCTCTCTATCATCTGGTGAGTTTCCATCCTTATGGAAGATAAGTTATATAAGGCCTGTTTTTAAATCAGGCGATAAATCTGATATTAGCAATTATAGGCCTATTTCAACATTATCTTGTATCCCTAAAATGTTTGAAGCTATAATTGCTAGCAAAATCACGCCCATGTTTAAGAATATACTGATCGATGAACAGCATGGATTTAGATCTGCCAGATCAACCACCTCTAACCTGGTAGATTATACCCAGGTTATTGTCAAAGCACTCGAAAATGGTCAGCAGATTGATGTTCTTTATACAGATTTTTCTAAGGCATTTGACAAAGTAGATCATAAAATTCTCATGTATAAATTACATGCCTTGGGAATAAGAGATCCATTACTATCATTTATCAAATCGTATCTAACTAGTAGGACACAAAATGTTCGGATAAATAACTATTTATCAACCAGTATTGATGTTACATCGGGTGTACCTCAGGGTGCTCATTTGGCACCCCTGCTTTTCAATTTGTTTATTAATGATGTTGCTAAATCATTCTCTTACTCTCGTTTTTGGCTCTTCGCGGACGACAACAAAATTCTCAAAATAATTCAAACTTTACAAGACTGCTTTCTTCTTCAATCAGACATTAACTCTTTTAACCGATGGTGTAAAGTCAATAAATTAGAACTAAATATTAAAAAATGCAAAATAATGTCATTTTATAGAACAAAACAACCAATTTCCTTCGAGTACCTATTAGAAAACTCCAAAATTGATGTAGTCAAGTCCATCAGAGATTTAGGAGTTGTTTTGGACTATAAACTGACATACAACGAGCATATAGATAATACAGTAAATAAATCACTTAAATTACTTGGCTTCATTAACAGAATATCCTCTGATTTTACTAATGTCCGTACAATCAAAACTCTGTATTGCTCAACTGTTCGCCCTCTTCTTGAATATGCCTCAGTGGTCTGGTCTCCATTCTATGTCAATCGCATTAATCACATTGAATCAGTCCAACATCGCTTGCTTCGAAAAATAGCGTGGATGCTTGGACTAGAGAGAGATAATTATTCTTATGCTGAAATAGAGTCAATGTTAAATATTTCTAGTCTACAAAAACGTAGAACTAATATTGACTCCATATATATGTTCGGCATACTAAATGGTATAATCGATGTTCCATCATTACTGGGACAAGTAAAATTCAATATCCCGACTCGTAGATTGAGAAACAATGAAGTACTGTTCATCGATCAGCATAGAACAAACTATGGCCTAAATTCTCCAATGACCCGCCTTTGTCGTATTGTTAACTCAAGACAGGATCTGGACTTTTTTGGTTTAAGTTTACAACGATTTAAACGAGCACTACATAAATAGTCCAGATCTTGTCTCGATGTCCCTTATGTTTGTCAATGCTTCTTTCTTTTTTCTTTAAATGTTTTAAACTATTCTTTTATTGTAATATTTAAACCTTATAAATTGTATACATGGACAATGTCCGTTAATAAATAAATAAATAAATAAATAAATAAATAAGTAATTGCAAAATAACAAAGGCATTTTCTCAAAATTACAATTTTATTCTTACAAGCAAAAATAATAAAGTTTTATGCGTTTACCTAGCTAAATATAAAATCTAGAAGTCTTAATTGCAAATCATTTGGAAATTAAATAAAAATAAATAATAAGTATTAAATGTTTGATTTTTGACACCAATCATCGACGTTAAATTCTTAAAATCTTCTTTGTAGACATTCAAAATTTTTTGTTTCAAATGGCCAGAGTATTTTGTGAAAGGTTCCAGTTTTCAAAGGTTCATTCTAGCGCAAGCCATAGCTGACCGAGTCATTCCTCTTAATAAAACTCAGACCGACCTTATTGTCATCTTATGCAGCATCGGGTTAAACAATTAAGTTGTTTTATATAAAACTTGACGTAAATTGTCAAAACTTAGACAGATGTAATGATAATCCATTATAAAGATAGCAATATACCATAAATTTTAAATATAATGAGGTTTTTAGGAAGCCTATAATTATGGACAAAAATACATCATTAGATTCCGTGTTCTGGCAAATCGAAACGACAATACGATTACAAATTAAATTACATAGTACTTACATGCCGTAAGGCGATGCTCCCACGATAAAACAAACTACATTTTAGCTTTTGTTAAATTACGCGTTTATTCACGAATTTTGCCTGTCACGGGCGGTCTTTGCTTTTCAAAAAATGCACGGTCTGTCGCGGTATTGCCACACTTGAATTTTCACGTACCAAAAAAATTTATTTGGACCCGCGCTGCTTAAATGGGGCAGGATGAAATATAATCGTTACAGTATATAGATGTATCAAAATGTGTATACAAGTTAGTTTATATTTTATTGGTCTGTGCTTTCTATTAACTTGTAAACTATTATCATGTATTAAAATGTAATTGCCTAACTTGGAACGGGGTATGTACCCTTGTTAGCTGGGCAAGGTGAACATAAAATCCCATTTGTGATAAAATGTACAAACAAATAAATAAAATAAATAAATAAATAAAATGCCTGGACTTCTATACTCCCTCCTCAAAAATATTTTCCCTCTATGTTCCATTAAATTTCAATTTTTATGAAATTTTATTGAAATCCTAAGATTTGGAATAATGGAACAATTTGAAACGTTTGTTTTTGCGTTCATTAAATTTCTATTTCAATATGAAAATCGGGTTGTAGTCCCGTGGCTAGTGTTGCGGACTCACGGATCAGAGGTCCGAGGTTCGAACCCCACTCTACCCCAACTGGATTTTCATTTTCTAATAGAGAGTTATTTACAACTCCTTGAAAATAACCAAAAAGATTAAAATATTTGGCCAAATTATAAGAACGCTGATATTTATTTTTATAAAAATAAAAATAAAAGTAAGTGTGGCATTGGTAGAACATTTGCATCGCACAGGGAGGGTTCCAGGTTAGATTTTATGGAAAGATACCAATAATTAATACTAATTGTATTACATTCTAATAATGGGCCTCTTGTCTTGTATTTTGTAAGTTTCCCTCACAAACAATTTATACTTTTTAACTTATTTTTTTTAATTACCAACGAAACAATATGAACGTTCGTGTAAAAAAAAATGTATTAAGCAATATTTTAATCGAACTTTCTTTTATTTCACAGGCAAAGTATGAAAAGTTACCCGATTAATCTTTTTGTTTCCTTCTTATTCTTATTCTTAGAGGTAGGGGTCAGTGCAATTAAAGCTCCTGACGTCACTGCGATCTGTGAGTATATATAGTAACGGGTCCCCGTGAATAGTTCTCGCCTTCTGAGCCCAGGTCTATAAAGAGCCTGGCTACTGTCAGAAGGGCGAGAGTTTACATTTTGCTAAATCTTCCCCTCCAAGCCCAGGTCAATAAAGAGCCTGGCTACTGTCAGGAAGGCGAGAGTTTAGATTTTGCTAAATCTTCCCCGCCAAGCCCATATCTATATAGAGCTTGGCTATTAAATAATGTTTCATTTTCAAGTAGGACTGAGTCCGCTAATTTTCACAAAGTTCAAAATCTCGCAACTCGGCGTACCACGTTGGATATGAGCTTTCTCTACAAAATTGTTAATAACCTAATTGATAGCCCAGAAATTGTTTGAGGCATTTCATATCGAGTCCCTGTCCGTAGAATTCGTCAAGCTGTACTCTTCGACATTCCTAACTCAAAGACTAATTATTTGAAAAATAGCACTCTTAGAAGAATACAGATTACCTATAATGACAGTTTTAGTGACATCGACAAATTGAAAATACCACATTGAAAATACCATATTTTTATCAGATCTGTAAAAGACATTTGAAATTTATCTCCTGCTTGACTTTTAATTTTTAATTTAACTTTTAATTTTATCTTTCAATTTTAACTTTTTAATTTTAATTCTTAATTTTAACTTTTAATTTAAACTTTAATTTTAATTTAAACTTTTAATTTTAACTTTTGATTTCAACTCTTAATTTATACTTATTCATATGTACATCTACTACGTGCATCTAATGAAGTATTGTTGGTTGTGAATTTTTACAAAGAAATACAAATGTTCATGGAAGCAGAGAGAGAGGGAGGAAAGTAGAGTTGGTGCTATACAATGTCTTCTCCCTTTTATGTACTTTTTATTTAATATTCATATTTTTACTTTTTTATAATTCAATTATTTTTCCCCTCTCCTCCTGCATTCATAATAAATTTGTATGAAATCTGTGATTGGTTTTACTTTTTTAAATTGTTCTTTTGTACCTTTTAAAGACTGTATGATTTCCTTAATAACAGCTTACCCACCACATACCGCACACCGCATCTGAGGACATAAGTCTCCTTGGCGGTGCCCACATACACGGAAAATTTGCTCGTTGTCAAACGAGAAAAGCTGCCCGAAGGAGCTCTCTGAAATCTGGTAGCCTTAGCATCTTTGTGCTGAAAGAAAGTAATCCAGAAGTACATAATATGTAATTCATTGGATTGAGAAGAGAGGGAAGCGAATTCTTCACTGACTGGGATTAAATTGATTGGACATGATCAATTCGCCGAAATGATTACAAAACTTTTTAAAAGCCTTGAAATTCTTTTTAGAAGCCACCAGATCTGTATATCCGACAGGACCTATAACAGGGCCACGGATAGTAGCGAGAAGCTCCATTCGGTAATCATAAAGAAGGGGAAAGGGACAAGACCACAGGATGTGTTCAGAAGATTGGTTAGCATATCCGCAGCAGCACGAAGGGGAGTCAATAATATTAAAAACAAATAATTTTTGATTAAATTTACCATGACCTGATAAAAACTGCGTAGTCCAGTGATCGGGGATAACCCAAGAAGATTCTAAGCGCTGACGAATTGAAGGAAAAAAAAGAAAGGTAACCCTCCCTGAAGAGGAAGATTCCCATCTGAAGAGGAAGATTCCCATAATTGATTGATTTCCTTAATAAATAAAATAAAAATAAATAGCTTGTACAATTTTCTGATCCGTGTAATACGAGCATAAAAATAATAATACGTGCACCTCGAACTTTTCCGTTTTAAAATATAACGAACAAACAAGCTAACTAACAAGCTTAAGGTTAATTTATGCGGCTCACTCAAATTCCGACAGCTATAAATTTAGAAATAAATTATTCTTATGGAAACTTTAAGGTCGAATCGAGATTACCTCGTCACGAGCTCCAGACGAAAGACTGTCTCGAGTAGTAACAAATCGTAAATGTTTTACGCGGGTAAATCAATTTTAAACACGTGTTGTTATGTGCTTTACAACCCTTAAATACCCGTTCGGTTGAACAACCCAACTAAAATTGACATAAATCTTAGTTAAACTTACAAGTAAAGAAGAACTCCCTTTATAAACTCCAGTCGTCCGGATTGCCAAATATCCAGATCTTAATCAGGAAATTAAGAATAAAGAAGAACATATTACAACAGAGATGGAGAACATAAGGGAAGGTAATAAAGACGTCTAGGCATCTACGGGGCTTATGACCTGTCAATGGCTGGTTTAAGTGACCACTTTACACACTGTGTTACATTCACCATTCTACCATATTTGAACATCTGTATTCCTTCAATTCGTTCATCTGTTGATGGTTGTGAAGTTAAAGAGCTGAAACCTTTATTTATGCGGGTGAGATTAATCTAATTGAATTATTTCACCTACATACTAGGCAACACCTGAAAACGTTATTTTTTCAATTTCTATACTTCTTCATGGACCAGGTGGATTTATCAACAATATTTTTGAGTTTGTCCAAATTTTTGTAGACAAGGACTGGATTCAACTCTCTGGAGAGTTGTTTATATTAGCATATTACAACAGAGATGAAGAACATTTAAGAGAAGGAAATATAGAAGTCTAGGCATCTAGAATAGAAGAGAAGGTAATATGAAGGTCTTTGACTAGACCTTCATATTACCTTCTCTTTAATGTTCTTTATCTCTGTTGTTATATGTTAATATAAACAGCTCCCCAGGGAGTTGAATCCAGTCCTTGGCTACAAAAATTTGGACAAACTCAAAATATTGTTGATAAATCCACCTGGTCCATGAAGAAGTATAGAAATTGAAAAAATAACATTTTCAGGTGTTGCCTAGTATGTAGGTAAAATAATTCAATTAGATTAATCTAATTGAATTATTTCAATCGCATAAATAAAGGTTTCAGCTCTTTAACTTCACAAACATCAACAGATGAAAGAATTGAAGGAATATAGATGTTCAAATATGGGCAGAATGGTGAATGTAACACAGTGTGTAAAAGGGTCACTTAAAGCAGCCGTTGACAGGTCATAAGCCCTGTAGATGCCTAGACTTCTATACTACCTTGTCTTAAATGTTCTTCATCTCTGTTGTAATATGTTAATAAAACTAAAGTGTTGCTGAAAAAAAATAATTAGTCCAGGTATCAAATGAAACTCTTTTTAAAAACAACCGTTTAAAGGGGCGTGGGCAAAATGAAATCCCCCGTTTTGTTTTTAAAATTTGTTTTTTTACACAACCCCTCTTTTCAGTTGTCAAATACAACATCATTCAATCATGACGACAACTTCTGCTTCCACTTGTACACGACAAGAGTTTGTTTATCTCCCACCAGTCTGAAGATATCGATCACGACGACACCCGGTCATTGGTGAAAATTATAAATAAAATTAAAAATGTATTTCTACAATTTAAATGCAATTTTATTAATTTGAAGATACTTATTAGTATTTGTGTAAATGTAAGGGCTATTTTCAATGAGTATACTGCGACTGATAATTTTTTGAAGCCTACAATAAATAAATACTACAGCCTTAGTAAAATGCACAAGAATTAATATAATAAACACTAGTCCAAAGTTTAACCCTTGGGGAACACCACATTATGCATTCACTGATTTCGCTTAAATTACATGAAATTAGTATTGTAAAAAGTCTTTAAAAAATTCATTAAATCTGCTTTTTTGGTGTTAAGAAAAGTCAACAAGACTGGGTAGGTATATTTACCTTTGCTGTTATTTTAAGAATTATCTTAAATAACATTGTCATAGAGATAAAACGTACTTTTATAAACAATCTATTAAATTTATTGTTTATAAAACAGTAATAACAAACCGATTAGGTCTTAAAAATGATAACAGTTTTCATGTCCGATTACAGTTTTTGAAATGTTATGAAATTTCATGTTATAAACTAATTGATGTCGGCCTCATGATGTGGTCAGTGCATTTTGCCTACTATGCAAGAGGTCTCGGGTTTGAAAAACGACATAGTTGACATGAAATATTTATTTCAAAGGGCGTTTTCACACAAGAATATTTCATAGTTACATAGGACAATTAATGCAAAAAATTTAAAGAAAAATGGCGTCTCTACAGCTGTCATCATCACCAGACCCTTCTTTCCGTACCTTATGGCGCATGTGGCACTGCATTAGTACACCAATCACAGCGATACTTGATCATTTTTATTACATGCAGGTAAGGTGATCAGTCTTAAGCTTCAGGTACCAGTCCAGAGACTATGAGATATTCTAGTGTAAAAACACCCTTTTCAATATTTTTTTCATATCAACCATGTCGGGAACTGAACCCAAGACCTCTTCTCTTGCACGGTAGGCGAACACGCTTACTATTCCACCACGAGGCCTACAGCTGTAGCGCTTTATTACTCTGGGGTTATTTCTTAGGTCTCGGGTTTAATTCCTACCAAGGTCGACATGACAATGCGTGTAAAAGAGAGAGTATTTAAAAAAATAAATAAAAATGAGTATTTGTGTTCACAATTTACCTTAATTTATTAAGTATTTCAATTTTGGTGGCCATTTTTAACGGGTCGTTGTTACATTACTTTTGAAAATGGGAATCACGTTGTTATAGAGCAGGTTGCGAACTCGGACTATCCATGAGTTTAAAACACAAGCCACGGGACCACAAACCGGTTCAAGTCTTCACTGCCTTTTCATAGTTCCTGTGCCTCGATTATGATGGGAAGATAAAGACGTCATACCTTCACCTTGACGGTATAGTTGAAGATAGATTCCCTTTAGTGATTATAAAGATAAACTACCGATCCCCCCCCCCTTCAAGTTTTGGGTAGGTACATCGATATGAAACACGGGGAAGCGTACGTCACGGTACACATATCTATGCTCTAAAATGACATAGCTTCAGTATGACGTCACAAAGGTAAAGTACCGATGCCCCCACCATCAAGTTTTGATGTAAGTGCATCGGTTTATACCGACGGATCTAGAATTCCTCGATACATTTATCTACGCATTAAGCGTCAAAAATTTTGTTCCACCGAGTAATTTTTCCTTTAATTATGATTATTAAAAATTTTAATCGTTTTAAGGTTGGCACTTTTTTTCTTAAAAGCCTATTAAAAATATGAGAGAAAAATAAGTCAATTTTGAAGTCGAATTAAATTCCGACATAAAAATAATCTCGCTAGATTCTGTCCTATTAACAAATAAGAGTATCTAGGCGTTAGAAAGTTACTACTCCAAAAAAAAAAATTGTTATAATATTGTTCCCATCTATTTTACTATCTTTCCGAGTCAAGTATCGAGACTTTAAAAGGAGCCGGCTTTGTAGTCGATTGATAGATACATACAGACCATCGTTAAGCGTACCAAATTTCCAAAAGTTATACAAAATTCATGTTCAAGCGAGCATTTTTTGCTTGAATTGGGATTTATTGGAGTTTATAATCGCTTTGAAGTAAGCACTTTTTATTACAGAAACCTATTTAAACTATAAATGAGAACTATTTTTAATTTTCATGACGTAAGGAACGCGGACTATTTGTTTGCGGTCATTCCATTGGCTTGTTTCGATCATATGATGTCGATATGACAAAAGGGTAGAACATGCCGAGGTAAGATACAGATAGTACAGAAGTTAAGTATACCGTCTCGATATATACAGATGAAGATAACGATCAGAATCGAGGCACTGAACAGGATCCGAAACGACAGATCATCTTGCCGTCATGTATAAAATGATCAAGATGTTGTGCAAATGGAATAAAAGTCTATGATGAATTTTACATGTATCGAGTTTTTACTTTGTGTGAATGAAAGGTAGAGAAAGACAGAAAAAAAGAGAAAAAAAAAATACGCGTATTTAAAAAAAAAATACTGACATCTTTTGGCGAACGGCAAAACTACATCATAATAAATAATTAGTAGTAATTAATTTATGAAGGTTAAAATTAATATTAAATTATGACTAAAGAGGTTTTTTATTATTTAAAATTGGATTGCATTGCAAAATATGTATGCTTCCACTTTCTATTATGAGACGAGGAACAAGAATCCCAACCGTCCATGCGCTCTGTAGCTGCAAGACGTGATGGGATATTTATTTATTGTACAGCGCCCTTGAGGTGATTTTCACAAAAACGGTGCTATAGAAATTATCCAAATATATATATTAGGGTGTCCCAGAAAAATTAAAGTTTTATTTTTTTCAATGCATACCCTCTAATTTTGTTTGAATGATGTCAAAACACTTATAAATAAAATTTCACGTAAATTGAATCAAGGCAACCCGTGCCGACTTCGGAACTTGTCAAAACTTACATAGTACAGCGCGCGCGAACTAAGTGTCAATGTGCTTGTTATATCGTGTTGTTTTTATATAAATACATTTAACTCTTTAATAAAGATACCAGTCTCGAAGATGTCGCGAAAGCGATGAAACCGGTCACTGGATATTCAAAATTTGTGGATTAAAGTATCACTCGTGTTTTATTTATATAATAAATTTCTTAATTGTTAAATTGCTTTTATTTTGATACCGATAATGTACTTAATCAATGGCTTACACCACTGTGGAAAATTTGACTCTTTTCACAATTTTCCTTTATTTATATTCTTATTTTCGGTATACAATTTATTTTTCCCAAATGAAAATAAATAAATAAATATTGATATCACTTTATACCGGCTCAGTATATACCGATGATGATAGCCGTTCATAATCGCGGCCCTGGTCGCCTATTTTGTTTAAAGAACCGTCTGCCTAACATCCTGTGTGTCCACAATTCATTTATTTATTTATTTACAATATATTTATCTGAACATTTATTGAGATACAAGTCCCAACTCCATGGAACCGAGTCCTGTGTTGAGTGGGACGAATATATGCATAAAACTTTTACAGTCAATATTACCATATTAACTGCATATTCGCAAAAGAAAAACATCATAAAAATACGTGCGTATAAATATAAAAAGAAACATGCAATGAAAAACATTAAAAATAAACGAAAGAATAAAAAAATTAAAATTTAAAAAAATCAGCTCAGATATTTTTAAAAATGTGTTTTTGTTTTTTATTTATTTTGAATATCGCTTTTGTAACGCAAAATGCAGTATTTTACAAAAAAAAGAACTGCACGTTTTATCAGCATAATCATTCAATCACCGAAAATTAGATTGAAATTTATTGTCTTTATATAAAATCATCTATTGCGAATTGCGAGATATTGCCGGTAGATAATCTTTCATGTTTTTTTAAGCCAGTGTGTTTTTGTAGATATGTTTCTTCAACGAATTTCAGCGAACTAGGTTATTTAGTGAAATGTTCAATCGATCGTGACGGTATTTGCAATATTTCGATAGTAGTAGCTGGTGACTATGGGAGCTAACATTAAAAATCTGTCGTAAATATTATACTCACTAAATCATGGATGGCTATGACGGTCAGTCGGTGTACGTTGAACCAGAAAACACTAGTGTTAGGTATCAATACTGTGCGGCAGTCATCGGTAAGTTGAGTTTGATTAATGAGTGGATGAATTTGTGTATCTGGGATGTATGTTTTCGAGAGATGGAAGAGTAGAAAAATATGTTGAAAGGAGAGTGAACGTGATCATTCCTCTTTCTATTCCCAGAAGTGCATAGCGCACTGCATTTGTGAACCAAAATGCAGCATGTTTTAATCGTCTCTTTACAAATTTTAAAAATTTAATTTTTACGCCCTACGGTCTTTTACATTAATTAGAAATACATTGAAATGCAGCAGTGAAATATAAGTATGTACATTTAGTTCAAATTAAAGATAACATAATAAAAAATAAATAAAAAGTAAAAATAAGGAAATATACCAATATAGGTATTTACAGTGTGTTCTTTAAACCCTGTTACATCCGAAACCACGATGATCAGTATGGGCAAGAAGACATATTGGCATATTTTAAAGAATATTTAGAACGAAGAAAATTTGTAAAAATAAAAAGAACAAGTGGTTGCTTACTTCTGCAGGGGATAAGCGACGGGGCCGCGGCCGCGTGATTAACGGTGTTTCAGACTCCCTCCTCCCCCTCCTCGTTTCTCTCCTGCAGAAGTTAGCAATCATTTGTTTTTTTTTATATTTTATTTTTTAAAAATTTTATTCGTCCTAAAAAATTATTTTAATGTGCCAATATGTCTTCTTGCTCATACTGATCATCGTAGTATTTCGAGCAGGTACTTTTACGCTGATAAAACTAGTTAATTCCGGGACGTCCAATACACCATTTTATTATATATAAATTTAATAAATCATTTATAATTCTTCTTTTACAAAGAGTTAATATATTTAGTGTACATAATAAATTATCGCCATCAATATTTTAGTGGGTATATTAAGTTTTTAATTAATGAATCTAAGAAATTTACGTTGTACTCTTCTCTGACTTTAAAATATGAACATTGTAATAAGGTGACCAAATTGTTTAATTGAATTCTAAATTTCTTCTAACTCAGGCAGTAAATAGTACTTTGAGGGTAGTGATAGAATTAAAATCCTTTACAGTTCGCAGCAAATATTCAAGACATTTCATTGCCTTATTAGTTATGGTATCAGTGTGAGGAATAAATGACAATTTTTCGTCAAAAACTATCCCCAAATCCTTTATTTCTGTCACTCTTTTCAGGTTGATATTATTGATGTTGTAATCGAATAATAAGTATGATAACCTTATATTTTACTTTCCTTCTTTTTTTCCTATTTTGATTTTGTATCTAATTAAAAATGTCCCTTTTCAGCCAGTATCAGTACGCTCTGCTACGGTTTTGCAGTCGGTTGGGTGTCTCCGTCCCTCGTGTTCCTGCAGGCCGAAGACTCGCCTCTGGGGGCTCCCCTCACGACCTCGGAGACAGCCTGGGTGGCCTCAGTCCTGTGTATCGGGGCCCTGGCAGCTACTCCGATCTTCGGCTTCATCAACGACAAGCTGGGCCGCAAATGGGCGGGCCTTTTAATTGCTGTACCTTATACTGTGAGTACAATGAATTTCCAAAAGTATAAAGCACAATTGAGAAGAGAATAAGTCTTTACATACAGGGCCAATTTTTTTATTTATTGAACGTCTAATGCCATTAACAGAAGAAAAAAGCGAAAAAGTTCCTCAATTTGTTGGTCCCTGTAGTACCAGAGCCTATCTGCATTGACTTTTTATAAAAATACATATTTATTTGTTTATTTTTCCATACATATATTTACATAAATATAAATACAATAATACACTTTTGAAAAATATATCTTAAAATTAAGCTATAACATAAATTGGAAAAAATGCCCACAAAGACTTAAGCGTCTGAGCGTGGGCCATTCCATTTTTAATTATTAATAAGTTTATTGCATAAAATATGGTATGACTTGACCATGAAAAGAAAAGAAAAGAAAACGAAAAGAAAAGCAAAATTAACATATGCTGATATTACGAAAACATGATTTATTTGCAGTATGAATTTATTTATTTTTTTTAAAATAAGGTGTCCATCTGTTCTTTCCATGCTAATCCAAGACCTCAAACCTACTTTAAACTGTACCAGTGATTTAATGTTTAATTTTTAATTCCTTAGTTAGAAGATTGAAGGATCTTGGACCAACGTGTAAGGAGTGGCTCTGTGCGAACTTAGTTCTGCATCCTGGAACTGACAGTACACTATCGGATCAATTGCTAATACGATTTAAATTATTATTAAACAATTCGCCATTTAACTAAACATATTTAGGGCGCTGAAATAAAGATATTTTTCTTAAACTAAAGAGTCCACTCTCTACGTATAATTCATTACTAGGAAATAGTCTATGTTTTTTGTAAATTTGACTATGCGCGTATAAGACTCCTCCCCACCCTATTATACCATATGTTATTGAAGATTGAATTAAAGCGTCATATATTATTTTTAATTTTTCTTTGGTTAAAATATTTTTCAGTCTTTGGAAAACATAAGATAAATATTTGAGTTTATCTGTTAGTTTAGCTATATTATGTTTCTTCTAACAATAACAAGAATAAATCCCTACTGAGAAACAATGACTTTTATTATACAGTCCACAGCTACAAAACTAAACGATGAAACCCCGCAAAAGTGGTCCTTTGAGCCGGATGCCTATAATTTATCAAGAGGATTCATTCAGTGAGATCAAAAAAGATAATAAGTAAATTTAAGTGGTGCCGTTTCAGTTTCCTTCCCTTTCCCATATAAATTCGAGTAAAATTGTGTTTGTAAATTAAAACCCACTCAATCCAAATAAAAAAGACGATCGCGCCATTTGCCAGATAGCAGATAGATTCTCGAATTAGGCTTATTTTACTGGTTCGTGGATTTGGCATTACTATGCGCTATCTTTATTTACTTTGCTACCGAACCCCAATACGAATTAATGCATAACCTACCTTGTACTGGAATTCTTCCAACCTTAATGTTCGAACTTCTCTCTCGTGGCAGGCTCTATCAGATCCTGTGGTCAGATCGGCACTAGATGATCGCGCCATTTGCCAGATGGCAGATAGATTCTCGAATTAGGCTTGTTTTACTGGTTCGCGGATTTGGCGTTACTATGCGCTATCTTTATTTACTTTGCTACCGAACCCCAATACGAATTAATGCATAACCTACCTTGTACTGGAATTCTTCCAACCTTAATGTTCGAACTTCTCTCTCGTGGCAGGCTCTATCAGATTATGTTGTCAGATCGGCACTAGGCCGTTTTTTTTATTATTGATTCATACGATATAACATGACACAGTGGATTGGAATGACTTATTGATGGCTAAAATAACTTGTTAGCAATAGCGCTGAGAACATCAAATCACACGTACATTCGGTGACAGTTCAGTTTTTATTAGGCAGGAGGAAAAAAAAGTACCCACATTAGTTTAATTACATTTTTTTCACTCGGGCTCAGTAGGTAGCGATGAATTTGACACAGCAACCTGGTAAATGTACAATACACACAGAGGAATGTTTGGTTAAAGAACGATTTAAGCCGCTTAGTATCATACCACTGAATGCGGATGGGCAATTATTTTGTTGCTCATTAAATACCTACATAATGTATATTTGTATCTTCAAGCTTTGTTGGGTGCTGAAGCTGGCTGTTCCCTCCGTCACTGGTCTACTGGCTGCCAGGGTACTCGCCGGAGCTGGGGGCGGCGGGAGTCTGCTGGTGGCGCCGCTGTACTGCTCTGAAGTCGGAAGTTCCAGGATCCGGGGAGCACTGGGCTCGCTGGCGGTTCTGACCATCAACGCAGGAATACTCGCTGCGTTTGCCATCGGGGCTTGGGTATTATTAATTGGCTATTTTTTTTTTTTAAATAATAAAAAAGATAAAAATATTTGGGTAGTTGGTTTGGGTAATTATATACCAAAGTATTTTCATTTTCGGAACATATCCTAAAAGTCGTAAATAAATTGTGCTGGAAAAATGGAAATCGAATTGAGGCAAAGTGGGATTTGAGCGTCGGTCTTTGTTCTATGAGTCCGCATCACTACCACGGAACTGTAACCTGCTTGGAATGTACAATATTTGTATTTAAACTTATTTTAACAGAGAGGGTAAACGTTTTTAAAAAGGGAATATCGAAGTATAGGCATTTACGGGGCTTTTGACCTGTCATTGGCTGGTTTAAGTGGCCACTTTACACACTGTGAAACATTCACCATTCTGCCCATGTTTGAACATCCACATTTCCTCAACTCTTCCATCAGTTGACTTTTGTGAAGTAAAAGATCTGAAACCTTTATCACGTGGGTGAGATTCATCCGGCTGAACCAAATCACCTACTAGGCAACGCCTGAAAACAATTTTCCAATTTTTATACTTCTTCTTTTACCAGGTAGTAATTCAACAATGTTTGGGTATGTTCAAATGCTTGCAGACTGGCTGGATTTTCTCCCTAGGGAGTTGTTCATATTTAAATTTATTTCAACAGAGAGGGAAAACGTTTTTTATATATAACGTTTTTTATAAATGACTTTATGTGTTAAATTACCTAAAATCAGTATTTTTACTTAATGCGGAAAAGGAACAAAAAGAAAATAGTAGACTTAGAAAAGTCAGTAAGTAGATATTTATTTATTTATGTATTTATTTATACTTTTACATTGTTTGTATTCTTTTTTTATACAGAATAATGTTCCCTCACTGGGGTGTTCCGTGCCGAGAGAAACATGCCTAAGATTAGCTATTTTACAAAGTCAACATAATAATAACAATAAAAAAAACGTAATTAATCCAATTAACCTAATTATAATTAACATAACAAACAATAAAAAACTAAAATATTCATAAAAAAATATAACCAATTTATATAGACCAATAGAAAAAATTTCATAAACAGAGCACACATTTTACCTATTTGGCTTGATCCACTCATCGATCCGTGCGCAACCCACCTCCACTATCCATTTCTTAATAGCAATTTTATATTGTGAGAAATATTTAATAACATTTGGTCATTTGATTATTTTCATCTCTAACCAAAACATCCCAATCGGATAACTGGCGAGTATTTATAAATATGCGTCCCGAATTGAAAAGGAATATTTATTTATTTATTTTCACACCAATATTGTATACTAAGCTCTTGAACTGAGACCCGAAGATCTGGTGCTGATCATTTCGTGTAACGAGACACGCTGCGCATTGTTTATCAATGCAGTTGTTACCTCGAGCCCCTGCAGGTGCGGATAAAGGGATGATAATAAGGGAAACTGATCTCTTCCAGGTATCTTACTACCCGTTTCTCTGGATCAACTTGGTTATCCCGGTGGCGTATTGTGCTGGGTTCATCTTCATGCCAGAATCGCCGACATTCTTGGTTAAAAATAAAAAATATCAGGTGATCTTTTAATTCCTTTAATTCATTCATTCATTTCATGTGCATAAAATACCTGAGAGTAATCATTGACTGTCAACTTAAATGGACTAATCATCTTGAAGTATTTGTTAATAAACTAAGATATTTTTTTATTTATTTAAATCTTAAAGTAGGGCACACATATCATACATATTGTTATGTGTGTTCTAATAATAACATTGCGAATATATTTAATTTATAAATTGTTTATCACATATGTCTTGACCATTATTTTAAATTTTGATGTTTTTTTCTTCATAAATATTTTTTTCCATTTCGTAATACTTTTTAATTGCTTTAAATAAAATTGAATTTTGTGACTTTGCCTTTATCCTAAATGGAAGTCTAATTTTGTTCTTTTCTCTAGTATTGTGATCGTGTTCATGCTGGTTCCGATCAATTTTTTTCCAAAATTCTGTTTTTTTATTAGAGTTTATAATTTTATGAACAAATATCATTGTATTGTAAAATATTCTTTGTTTATATGTTAATAATTTCATTTAACCTATGTGTTCAAACGACTAAGTATTTACGCCCAGCTAAATACGATTAAAATGGTATATTATGCACTTGTACAGTCATCGCTTTCCTATGGAATAATTGGATGGGGGGAACTTACAACAACCATATTAAACCATTAGAAACTGTTCAAAAATTTATATTAAAAATAAAATCGCACTTTTTCCTCTTTCCAATTGTTCCAAGAAGCTTAACTTTTATACCTAAGACAAATATATTGTTTTCAATGTTTAAAATATATATTTAAGAACCAAAATTTATTTACAAGTAATTCAAATAGATCAAGTCAAAGAAGGAATCGTATGTTAAAAATACCACATTGTAAAACGATTCGTGCACAGAGACATACATATTTTATAGGCCGAAAATTTTTTAATTCTTTTTTTAATGATAATATTTCATTAATTCTAAACTTTCAAAATATTCCTCCTTTTAAAAAACAAGCACTATCCTGGATTCAAACTAAAGATATGAACTCTTTTTTTCTATGATATATTCTGTTGTCCTTTAATAATAAGGCATGTTTTTGTGTTTTTTAAAACTATTTTTTATTTCCTTTTTTAATTACTATAAAAAAATACCATATATTTTTTTACAGAATATATTATTTTCTCTTTCTTATGTTACACACAATTATTATTACTGTCCATTTTTTATTATAGGAGCAAAAATTCATTAACGTTTTCTGGTATGCCCACGAACAGGCCATGCCTTTGTGGGATATGTATTTCATTGCTATGTAATTATGCTTTATTTTTTGACTGCTCTGTTTTACCTCTTATGTATATTGTAAAAAAACAAAAAAATATATATATTCACATAATATATCGTGGGCATACAAGAGAAATTGACCAAGTGACAAAATCAATAATGTTCAAGGGAGCCATTTTAGTGTTTTTCTAGAGTTCAATTGCTTCTCAAAGATCAGATTTTTCAAGTAGGTGGTTGGTAATTTTACATTATATGTACGGTATTTTTAACTTTTATGTAAAGTTTAAACGTATTTAAAAAACATTATTACTTTTATATAAAAAAAATTGAAAAACTTAGTCAATTTTGTTTGTAAAATTTGACATGAATTTTTGCAGATAATAATTTTTATTTCGTTCATTGAGGGATGTAGTATTTTATTTTACCACTATAAATTATGTTTTTGGGATTTTTTATTTCAATAATCCATTTTTTTGTATTTATGAAGGTTAAATAAACACAAAAATACAAAATAAATGAAAAAGAACAAAGAATTAAGAAGTGTAACTTAATAATCTAAAGAATAAATTTTATTAATGAACTTTTTATAAAAAAAACCATATATGTCAAATACAAAACGTATACTAACTTATTAACTCTAACTTACTCTTAAAATTGACTAACTGTTACTTGGTCAATTATTTGGACCTTAAATTTACTGATAAAAGTGACCATGTGTGTTGGTCAGTTTTACTTGTCAAAAATCTGTGAGCTTCTATCAAATGGTCACATATTTTACAAATTAAGTTTTTTTGGAGTGTCGGATCGACTTAGCATTTTTACTAGTCAAGCATTATGCTAATACATTTGCAAATGGTCACGTTTATACATAAAATGCATGAACTTGATTTTTTTTTACAAACATACTTTTATTTTTACACGTACGCAAAACTCAAGGAACTTTGCGTGGAATAAAATTTTTGGACTACAATGAAATCATGTGCTGTTTAGATAAGTGATTGGCAGGGGTCGGACAAATGTTCTACCAGTGCCTCCATTCTGAACATTCGAGACGTTATACTTTACTTCTGTACTATCTGTATCTTCCTCGGTATGTTCTACTTACTTGCCATATCGACATCATATGATCGAAACGAACCAATGAATGACCGCAAAAATTAGTCCGCGTTCCTTACTTCATCAACATTTGAAATAGTTCTCATTTATATTTTAAATAGGCTTCTGTAATAGAAAGGGCCTACTTCAAAGCAATTATGAACTCCAATATATCCCAACTCAAGCAAAAAATGCTCGCTTGAACATGATTTTTGACACTCGACAAGACGATATGCTTTATGTCGTCTGTATTTATTTACCGAGCGACTACAAAGCCGGCTCCTCGTCTCGATACGTACACTCCGGAAGATAGTAAAACAGACGGAAAAAATATAATAACTCAATTTATTTTTACATTGGTAACATTTTACGGCTAGATACTCTTGTATGTTAAAAGGGCAGCATCTAGCTAGTCTAGCCACTGCATCTAGCCACTTGTTTCTGAAACTGACAGTTAAGTGAGAATTCAATTCGACTTCAAAATTTGCTCGTATTAAATTTACTTCATATTTTAATAGGCTTTTAAGAAAAAAAGCGCTAACCTCAAAACGATTAAAAATTTAAATAAATCATAATTAAAGGGAAAATTGATCGGTGGAACAAAATTTTTAACACTTTTAATGCGTAGATAAATGTATCGAGGGGTTCTAGACCTATCGCTATAAACTGATGAATGTATTTACATTAAAATTTGATGGTATGGGGATTGGTAGTATATCTTTGTAATCGGTCGGAAGACTTTTATCTTCAACTATGACGTCATACTGAAGTCATGTCATTTTAGAGCGTAGATATGTGTCTTCCCCTTGTTTCATATCGATGTACCTACCCAAAACTTGAAAGTGGGGGGCCGGTAGTGAATGTATTTACATTAAAATTTGATGGTATGGGGATTGGTAGTATATCTTTGTAATCGCTTGAGAGAATTTATCTTCAACTATACCGCCAAGGTGAAGGTATGACATCTTTATCTTCTCATCTTATGATGGGAAGATAAAGATGGGAGATAAAGATTCCTGGGCCTCGATTATTCGAGGCCCAGGAATCTATAGAAATGTCGCAACATCGCTGGAAGAAGTTCAGGCGAACTACGTCAAAAAATAAGACGCTCTCATTTACTTCGAAATAGGTCAGGAATTGAGTAGATCAATCAGCTCTCAAAAAATAAAGACAACGACCTTCAAAAATAGTTTACTATGATTCTAATCCAAGACTGGATCAAACTTGTGATTAGTAATCTGATGATTTGATCGATTGATCAATATTTCTTAAGTAGCTTTTGATGTTTTGATTTCAACGATAGGCTAAATTGATTTTATAGTTTAATCTATATTATCACCCATTGTAAAAATATGCAAAGGCTTTTGAGATTGAGGTAAATATTTCGGCATTTGCAGCGTGAAATTTATTACTAAAAAAAAACTATTTATCTTAATTTGTTGCTAATGGAGTATGAAAGTCTAGGCATTCACAGGGCTTACGACCTGTCATTAACTGGTTTTAGAGGCTTCTTTTTACACACTGTGTAACATTACCATTCTGCGTGTGTTTGAACATTTGACATTTAGATCGAATTATTTCACCTACATACTAGGCAACGCCCAAAAATATTTTCAATTTTTATGCTTCTTGGGCCAACTGCTTTTATCAATAATACTTTCTACACATTTTTTTGTAGGCAAGAACTGGATTCAACCCGTTTGGAAGTTCTGATAATATTTTTTTTGTTGTTATTATTAATATTATCCTAGTAGGAGAAGACCCGTGCTAAGGCAGACTGACTTAGTGCTTGTGCAGGTCAACGTAGGTTGTTGAAAACAATGCCGTCGTGGCGCTTCATTGCTATGCAGAATCGGCGTAGATGGGTGAGTTCAACGTAGCTTTGCGTAGATGCGTGATTGGCGTTGATGAGTGAGTTTGGCGTAGCTGTGCGAGAACGGCGTAGATAAGTCAACGTAGAGGAGCAATTTCAGTGTAGTTGAACGTGTTTGTTGCGGTCTAGGGAAATCAGTAAAACTAAGCGAGATGAGCGCAATCGGCGTAGTCGTGTGAGCATGTTGTCTTCTGTCGTCCAAATGGATACTTCGTGGATGCTGCGTAGAGTGTAATGTTTCCGAACGCCTCCTTTGAAGAAGGCTTCTGCATCGTTGAGTTAAAAGTCCCGCTGGATACCATCCTTGTACCACGGCGAGCACGTCGGGGTCACCACTGTAGGATTTTGGTTGTTGTTTGTGGGGATCCCATCTCTCAGTTGGAGATTGACAGAAAAGATACAAGGTTACTGTTTAATGCGTATTTATTGCATGGCAAATAAGATACAGCACTTGGTTGTGTAGCAGGAGCGTAGCGGTGATGATGGGTTGAAGAGACTGTACTTGAACTCATGCTGGAACTGAGTGACTTCGTCGAGCTAGACTGAAGTGATTTGAACTGGTTGGGCTGACTGACTGCCGTTGCGTCCTTTGGTCTCTTTATAGACCACATCATTTTGTAGTTCATTTCTTCATGGTATGAATGATGTGAATGTACTTCAAAACGATGCTCCCGATTTCATGTCCAATACTAATAAAGTTTTATTAAATGTGATATTGAATTCTACAGAAAATGATGATTTGCCTTCTTTGGTCATCACACTATTCCAGGTGAAATGTTTTAGCACGTGTTTGTCATCGATTATGAACTATGAACCCTGCGTGTGTGTATATAAATAAGTATCAATTTTGTATTGCAAAAGAATGGTACATCAGTTATTATTTATAAACATTATAAAATTGCAAAATTAAGGCTTTGTAAGAATAATTATAATGTAAGAATTAAGGAATCATAGGCTGGGGAGGAGTTTACAAGTCAAATTTACGTCCACTTTTGGTTGCCCAAAAAACAATCGCTCAAATTATATTTAAAAAACTTAGAACTTACCGTTCAAATTTATTTTTTAAAGAACTAGATATTGCCTAAATTGATGACATCTTTAAAAAAGCATATAATATACCAACTTTTAAAGAGAAAAAAAAACACTGATTTAGAATATTCTCGAAACTCTACATTTCCAAATAATTTAACTTTACACAGATGCAATAGAACTGCAGCTTTAAATCATTTTTCATGTGTTGGTAAAAAAAGCTTTGATGATCTTTTTCAAATGTATGAATGTAGAGGAAGCGAGGTCTGCATGCAAATACAGACTGATATGGCGTTCTATCCTCTCTGCTTCCCTCCACGGGGAAACGGCGTGATGGTTTGTTTGTATTTTTATAACATCCTTCTAAGTATGGATTGCCTAAAAAAATTATTAGTTTTAGAGCTCGCGATTTGAAAGTCTTTTTATTACAATCAATGAAAGGTTCAAAAGAATGAACGTTTGAATTATACATACTATCTAGCGAAGCGCACAAGTGGAGAGTTCCAGCCATAATTCTGGGCAACGTTCTCTAACAAACCCCGTTGTAAATCTGGCAAGTAATAATATATAAATACAGTTTATAAAGACTTATTATAAAGCAGAAGTATTTAACACAATGCAATTTATGTTCTTACCTGTTGGCTACAACTATCATTATCCTCTATTTATCCAGTATGTATTTTTTTTTCGTACTTTTCGACTTAAGAAAGAATATCCTGCATAGAATGAAGAAAAAAGAATCCTCTTGAAAATTTGATTAAAGAATATATCTAAAATAAAAAATCCGTTACCTACTTTTTGCTTTTCAATCTTTCGATACCTGTTTACATTTAAAGATTCGTTTAAAATCTAAAAAATCCCATTTCAATTTCAGGAAGCTGCAAAAGCCATCGCTTGGCTCAGAAACATTTCTCCAGAAGATCCCATCACTCAAGGAGTTCTATCAAACTTGAAACATGAAGCACAATTGGCTTCCAAGAATACGAGAGAATCAGAATCCATTAAGAATGTTGGTACGTAAAACAGCGAAAAATTCCATCAACCCACGCCACGAATTTTCTTTGTCATCTTAAACCTAGACTCAACAGAATAATCCAATCCTATATTAATTAATACATCACATATCCACTCCCTAGTAGGAGGACACAGAGTCCACAAACCAGACTTCTCTGTTCTACATCAACTCCTCTGTGTCTTCCCGTCAGGTCCGCCTTCCTTAATTCTGACTACCGACAAACTGTCAGCAGGGATCGTCTACGATTATAACACCTGTTTCTCTACAAATTAACAGTTTCTTTATAATTTTTATAATGATCGAAGAAATTTCTTCGATTGCTCTACACGAGGGAGTGTGGATATTATCCATGGCTTTATCCCACTGAGTTTCTTCAGGGGTATGCTTGGTTACAACAGCTTAAAGACCAGAAGGGATGTTATCTAACTAGGCATTTCTTTCCATTTCTGCGGGATAGAGTCGACAATCCTGAAATTATATCATACGTAGCATTAGTTTTTCTGTTCCGGATTACCTAACTGGATACCTTAGACAGCGTCAACATAGACTAATCTACAATCCAATATACAGAACTAACCTACCATTGTTATCCCTGTTGGAAAGGCTACCTCTATGTTAAACAGTACTTCTTTAATAACGTAATAACTTATATTTACATATAAGTTATTAATATAAAAATACTTGGTACACTTCCATTTGTTTGTTTAACCAATTAGCGTTTTCTCTCTCTAATTACAATGGAATTCCATCAAGAATTGTCAATAAATAATTTTCATTTTTTAAAAAGTACTACTTTAGACATTAAAATGGATCACTTCTCTATTATGACCTATTATTATAAATTAGATAAGATAAAATGTTTTTCATATAGATACACATAAATACATATACATAACAAACATTGAAAGGATTGAAAATGTTCAACGAACATTTTTAAAATACCTAGATTATAAAAACAATAGAACGCTTTGCACTTACAGCCAATCTACTAAACAAAATGGATTTTTCACCCTTGAAAATAGACGCACTATATCTGAATTATGCTATTTATATAAATTATTAAATAAGAAAGTAGACTATTTTAACCAACTCTCCAAAATTTATTTTTGTGTCCCCTTTCGCGTGATAAGAAATAAGTATTTATTCCATCTACCAATCAGTAACACTAACTATGCACAACACTCATTCCTCTATCAATCTTGCTCAAACTATAATTATTCTTGTTTATATATTGATATATTTAACACGTCCCTTAATTTGTTTTAAAATAAATCAAGACTCATTCTTTCTGACTGTGGTACGCTCCCAACTGCTATTTAATGATGCTGAGGCTTACACAAACCCTCACACCTCTATACTTACTCTCATACAAACCCTCACACACCCTTTTGTTGTCCCACAATTCAATATGTATGATTTTTATTTAGAAACTTCGCTGGTCTGTCTTTAAACCTCATCTTTATAATGTTATTTAATCATAGTTGACTGTGTGTTTATAAAATAAATAAATTGATAATAGTCGAGTTTATTAAATATAATACAATACATATTTGCAACACTAGGCCTGCTAGCCAATTAAAATTTTTCGCAAAACCAAAAACCCAATACTTCCATTGTAATATATTTGAAGAGTTATTATTCTTATAGTTGGATAATTTATATAGCGCCATTTTGTTAAAATCACCTTAAGAGTTGTAACAAAGAGAGCTAAATGTTGGACTTCCAAGAAAATCTCCAAATATTTTTTAAAATATAGCCAACGGATGGTGATAATCATAAAAATGGTCAAAAAATTATGCGTCTCACTCTTTTTTATTATATTTTAGATACCAAAGACATCAAATCTAATGGTGAGCAAGAAAAAGACCATCTGGAAATGCCCCCATGGAAATTCTTTGGTTAGGATACTTTAATTTATTTCTTAATAGCAAAGAAATGATATTCTTTAAAAAGACTATATTCTTCAGTTATTTCCGCACTTTTCAGATTAATCAAAATCTCAGGCTGTTCAATAATTTCCCCGTTTTTCTTCTTTTTAGTTACATCTCGCGTGACTATGCGAGCTTTTGGCATCTGCTTCATCATGATTTCAATCCAAGGTTATATTGGGATATTCGCCATCAACAACTACGCAACGGTGATCTTTAAGGACGCTGGCAGCACTTTGTCTCCTAGTAATGCCGCAATTGTTGTTGCTGCTTTGCAGCTTCTGGGGTCTTATGGATCGATCCTACTTGTAGAAAGACTTGGAAGAAAGGTAAGAACTAAGCTTTAATTAAAAATATTTTAAAAATTACAGTACATGAAATACGAGACGGTACGGCAAAGTGAACAAAAAACTTTATATATTATGAAATGCATGAATAAATAAATATAATTACCATTCACCATCTTTGAAAAAGTTCAAAAGGCTTGTTCTATAGGAACCCTACACTAAATATTTCAGATACGTGGGAATAACTATTGCCGAGTTCATGAAGTCTATTTAATACGGCATTACAAGTATACACTGTCCGTGAATTGTTGCTACAAAACGGTGGCACCTGTCTAGTCATTCTTCCAGGCACCCTGAAATTGATGAGGGATAATAGCTCAGGGCAATCCCATATAATATACAATTTTGAATAAATTTAAAAGGTCTATAATTTTCCTTCTATCGTTAAGTTTTAACAAATTTAATGTTTTTAGTAAAAAATCGTAATATAAAAATTCATGACTGATTCTAAGTTTAAAATTTATATACCGCAAGTATTTTTTTTGGACTCTTTCAAGAGAATTTTGTTGACAGTTGTAGTAAGGAGTCCATATTGTAGAGTTATACTTTATTTGGCGTCTCACTAATAAAGTATACATCAACTTCAAAGTGCCTATGTTTTTGAATTCCTTAGTCACACGTAACATGAAGCCTAACATTTTTAGAGATTTACTAGTAATATTATTTATGTGCCTAATAAAGGATAATTTTTGATCAAAAACGATACCCAGGTCGCGCACCTCTGAAGTTGAGCCTAATTGCATATTACCCATCAAATAAAACAATCTAGAACATCAAACAGATGAATCGTAAAATAATTTTGGCGGTGAATGATTCAATCAGCAAGGTAAAAGAAGAAACTGTGTCGTGGAACTTTCGTGACAAGCACAATATGTTTGGATTTTTCATTCGATTGTAAAGTATTACAGCTTGCCTATTACATACCACACACCGCATCAGGGGCGCTATTCTGAACCACTCTCGCGGCACGAGAAAAAAGTTTTTCTCGTGTATTTTGAATGTAAATACACGAGATAACATGGCCGCGAGAGCGTTTGGAATACCAGCCCTGAGGGCCTCCTTGGCGGTGTCCACATTAGTGATGAAACGGATAGTGATTCGGCCGGAAACCGGATATCTGGCAAGCCGTATACCTGACTCATTGTCTAATAAAATAGTGAAAACACCCCAGTACTCGATTTTCTCTCATAGATAAAAACAAAAAATTTAATTTCCACAAAATAAAAAACCGTTAAAATATTTTCATTATATTTTTATTCATCACTTATAGATCAATATGGTTTGTAAATTTATTAATAAAATAATCATAATATTTCTAAACAGTTTCACCCCTTGCGCTTTATTTTTTTCAAGCAAACATCAATCTATTTATTTATTTTAAACTTCAACTACAAAGAATAAGTACTTTGGCGGACTTATTGCTAAAAGCAAATCTTCCAGCTAACCAAAAATCAGACTAGTCAAAAAAAGAGTTGGTCAGAAACTTGTACTAAAAAACGAAAATATGTATCAAAGTATACATGAAAGAAAAGCCTAATTAATTAAAAAATAACAGCGGTTTTTAATGGGGAGTTAAGGCTTGCACATATTAACTAAATATATTTCAAATAAAAAAAAATACTTGTCATTAACATTTTTTATTTGCGTGTTAAATTCTTTTTTAGGGTGTACATATTCTGAACACTAAAAAATAAACCGTTTTTCAAATAATGAGGGTTACTTCCTTTTTCTCAAACACGGTCGATATCATAAACCAATTTCGATGGCGTACCGTTGATTTCATAAAATATTCACACTCAAGTGAATATTAGGTATCCGCCAAATACTGCGCAACTATCCGATATACGGCCGGATATTTATTTTAATATGAATCTTGAATTAAGGCACACATAAACATATTCTTCTATATGTTCTAATTATAACAATGTACATATATTTCATTTGTAAGTTGTTTAACACATATTTCTTAACCTGTTTGAATTTTGATTTTCACTTTTTTATTTATTTATATCAAGCTACTATCCGATATCTGGACGGTGCGTATGGCACGGCAACGTGATACGTGCCGTTTGTCCCATGGGGCGCGAAACGTCTCATTTTCAGGTAATTGAAAATATGCGTATTTGTAAAAAAATTATCCGACGTTGCACGGAAAAATAATAATACCGCTTTCATCGTAATTTTTTTCTTTTTAAAAATTAATAATAGAAGACACAAATCATGAAAAGGCCTTGTTCCCACAGGACAGTCACAATTAAATTTGTATACATATGCAGGGGCGTGCGGTGGGGTTTTTGATTAGAGAAGCAATTCATATATAAGTAATTGGTACATATTAATATACACTGCCATTAAAAAATTAAAGACAAACTTAATACTTTATACATATAATTAAAAATAAAAACAATAATTTTACATATCTAGTAATAAATTGTAATAACAAATTACCCACCTTCACTATGTATACCATAATAAAAAACTGAGAAGTATTTTGTGGAATTATATTTTATTTGACTAAAATGCAGTGAAACCAAAATAAATATTACCTTGTTAAAAAACATGGCTTTTCAACAAAAAATAATTAATCATTATTTGAACCCGAAAAATCAATATATATATAGTAGATTATAAACTTTTTTCTTATGACAAATCAACATTTTATTGATGTAATGTTTGAATTAAATTCTAGATTTAATTTTGTATTCCTACTCTACCACAAAATAATTATTAAACTATTAAATACCAAAATCGCATTTCTGTGCTGTGCGGCACGGCGCGGTATTGCGTTCGCATCACATGGAAAAGAATGTATTGTTATGCTTCGATTGCTTCCATTGCCTAGTGAGGATTTAAGTCTGCGCCTGCGCCCGGACTGCGCGTTTAGTACTGCGCTGGAACGGAATTTTGAATTTGCTTCCATCGCGATCGTTCTTTAAATCGATACCCAGCCAACCAGTAGCAAGTATTTGCCGATCAGTACGCGCTTGACAACGCTGGTAAATAGGTGTGCCGGAGGCTACGTTGCTTTTTAACATATTTTTTTAAAGCGATAGTAAAATTTCTTCACAAATTATCGCGATTATTAATCAAATTATTATTACATAATTTGTAAGTAGTAATCTTAATGTTAGGTATTATGATTGATAATTAATTTATTAAATATGCTATTTTATAAACATTATTTGCCAAAATGTAGAGGAACCAATGGTTCCATGCGTTCTATGAACGGACCGCGCATGATATACAGTACGTACACTTTTCACTATAATATCAGACCTTGATAAGATTGTAGTGAATCTGTTTTCTTGAAAATAACACTTATATGGAATTTAGACTTACCGAAAGTTTAGTTACGAGGTTGCGTGTAATAAAAGATTTCACTTACGTATTCATCTGAAGTTGTTTTAATTGGCTTTACAAAAGAAAAATACAAAAAAATAAAAGCCGACTACTAACTAAACCTAACTGTCATTAATGAATTTAATGAACGTTAAATGTTGAAAGTCGTTCACAATGCCGCGTTGATGACAACCGAATCAGTGCCGGGCGAAGAAAGTCTGAATGTAGTTTTTCAGTTGTCGGTGACATGTTGCTTTGCTGCGTTAGTAGGTCTGGCACCTGGTATGAAAAATGACAAATTTTACTAGTGCTCATATTGTAATAAAATTATCTGTTTTTTTTTGTTTTTGTAATCTTGATAAAGTCATCTCTCGGGAATGCTCAGGCATTATTTGTGATAAAATAGTAGTGTTGATGGTTTCAGATTCTCTTCATTTCTTCCGCCACCACAGTATCCATTGCCATGGCCACTTTGGGCACTTACTTCTACTTCAAGGAGCAAGGCTACGATACATCCTCAGTTGGCTGGATTCCAGTTCTGGCCCTGTCGTTATGTGTCGCAATATACTCTCTCGGCGCAGGACCTGTGCCGTTCGTCATCACCAATGAAGTCTTCATGGTACAGGTAAGCCTAATTTTCTAGATTGCAATGCCTGAGAATAACAGCTACTGTCGTCAAGCGGAGACGATGCTGTTGGCTCCAAGATCATCGATCAGGCGTACTTGCTTTATTATGCATCAGGTTCTCCAATCTTGTACTACAAACAATGTGGGCATACTCAAAACAATGTTGATCGAACAATTAAAGACGATCTCACATTTTTTCCTTTTCAGGCTCGAGGCATCGCCACGACCATCATTATATTCTGGCTATGGGTGACGGCCTTCGTGGTGGCACAGTTCTACAACTCTGTTGTGGACGCGATCGGACCCGATGGCACCTTCTGGGCTTTTGCTGTCATCGCCATGACCGGCTCCGTGTTCTGCTTCTTCATGGTCCCGGAAACTAAGGGAAGATCCCTCGACGAAATTCTACCACATTTTGACAAAAGCCTTAAAGAAAGCAAAACGAAAGAGTCTGGCGAACTGCTTTGAATAAACTCTTCCAAAAACCAATTGTTTTTATTTATATAAATTAATAATTACACCATTTTGAACTTTCCCAAATGTTTTAGACAGTGAATGAATTTCACTTCCAAGAAAAAAAAATGTCTTTGGATAGTAACTATTTTGATTTTAGAAAAGAGAATATGAAAGATTGGTAATTTACAGGGGTTATGACCTGATATCCAGCTATTTGACTTTGTAACAATCTTCTTCTTGTGGTGCCCTGTCAAGTCCCCCCGACGTTGGCGATCACTACAGCAAAATCATCTCGATCCTGCGCTACTCTTGTATTCCACAGTCGGGAAAACTACTTACTGGATACACTCGCCACAGTGATTCCTGGGAAAAGATGACCAAAGTGATTTCCCGTTGCCTTCTCCGGTGGATTTTTCTGTCAGAGTTACTTTTCCTCAGCTGGTGGATTCTGGTTTGGAGGCGCCAGAAACTCGCCTTTTATCCTCTCGTTATCTGCTGTGATCACACCATTTTGAGTGTAATACCATTGCCCAGGATTCACGACGTGGACGCTAACTAGAGTCGTTGGTAGAATGCAACTAGGCGTTCGCAGCATTTTATAGAATCACACCCTCCAGCAAGATATGACTCACTGCGACCCTACTGACGGTTTGAACCCGGAACAACAATCAACCGAGGAAATCAAATAAATACGGTCGTTCGAGTAAAGGCAAAATGGTGAACGTTACTCGTTACGTAAAGTGGTCGCTAAAACCAGTAAGCGCCTAGACACCATATCTCGTTATCTAAAATGTTTTCCATCTCTGTTATAATATGTTAATAGTTAATATTACATTGTTGTCAGCTCACACTTGGGCACATAAAATGGCCGTTTTAGAAATCCGCTTTACATGCGGGTGTAATGGAACACGTATATTTTAAACACACATAGGGGGAAGTCTTACAGTGCCGTCACCTTAAGGTTTTTTGTCAATTCCACAAAATCGGAGAGCTAATTAACAAAATGATAATTGAAACCCACACGTTGTTGGTGAAAAAATAGTTTTATTACAAAAATAGCAAAACACGAAAAATGAGGTCTTAAAAAAGTGGCCGCCAGAATCGGCCGTCAGAAACATGAATGATGAAATCTTACAGAAATCAAATATATACCAAGTCATTCGATAACTCAGGAATGCAGCGCAAGCTTCGTGCACCCACATTTTACAACTTTTGCATTGGATCCAATCTTTTTTATGGGATTCCATGAGCATAGATACATTGTCCATTGAAGTTAAGTCTAACTTTGTATACTTACTATAAAACAATGTAATTGTACTGTATGTTTCCTGAATAAAAGAAAATAAAATAATGACAATTTAAAATATATACATATATATATATATAATATATACATATAGTCAAATGGAGACTTGCAATTTTGGGATACCTCAGGGTACGGTGATAGGTCCGCTTCTATTTATTCTCTATGTCAATGAGATATTTTGTCAAAAATTAAATTGAAAAATAATATCATATTCCGATGATACGGTTGTTTTAGTTGAGGGAGTTAACTGGAACTCAGTAAATTAGTAGTTAATGACGTTATAAATAAATTAAAATTATGGTCTGACAAAAATATATTATTTTTAAATAAGGAAAATACAAAAATCATCCCAATTTTTATTAACAAAACAAATTTAGATTCAGTGGAAAAAATAATTATTCACCAAAGCAATTGCAACAAAACTAACTGCGATCTAACATGTTCCGTACTTGATACAACAGATAAAATTAAATATCTTGGTGTATCCATAGACCAAAACTTAAAATGGAAAGACCATATTAGTGAACTAGTTAAACGAATTAAAAAATGCAAATATGTATATTTATTAGATTAAGGAATATTCAAAAAATCAATAATATTAAAATAACCTATTTCTTTGTTACAATATGGTATTTTAGGATGGGGTGGTGCATATATTAAACCCTCTTAAAATAGTACAAAGATTAATTATTAAAGTAATTTTAAAGAAACCCACAACATTCAATACGAAAAGTATATGTAAAATATTTAAGGATCATACAGTAGACACTATTTTTTAAATAAATTATATTATACAAATCGATAAAGAAGAAAAAAATAAATAACTTGATATGAATAAGTCACTCAGATACCAACATTACATTAAAATTCCTAAATTCCGCACAAGTCATGGTCAAAATAGCTTTGTCTTCAAAGGTGTAAAAAATTATAATAATCTCCCCAATGAACTAAAAACTATTGAAAATAATATGTCGATAAATAAATTTAAAGCAAATCCAAAGAAATTTTTTCAACACGTGTAAAAACTACATTAAATTTTAATTAGTATGAATGTATTATTGTTTTATGTTTTTTCTTTATACAGTGTGTTCTTTAAACTCTGCCACATCCGAAACAACGATGATCAGTATGAGCAAGAAGACATATTGGCACATTAAAATAAAATTTTAGAACAAATAAAATTGACAAAATAAAATATTTAAAAAAAACAAATGGTTGCTTACTCCTGCAAGGAGAAGCGAGGAGAGGGGAGGGGGGTGTCTGATACACCGTCAACCACATGGCCACGTTCCCCTCGCTTCTCCCCTGCAGAAGTAAATAACCATTTGTTAATTTATTTTTTTTAATTCTGCGTTCTAAATATTTTTAAAATATGCTAATATGTCTTCTTGCCCAAACTGATAATCGTGGTTTCGGATGAAACAGGGTTTAAAAAACACCCTATATATGTTTTCCCATGTACTTGTATATTTAAAATTATATAAACTCTTATAAATAAACAACTACAACAGTGTAAGTCACTCTCCAAGCACAAGAGTTAGTCTCTTTTTTGGAGAGTTACAGTGATAACATTTACTAGATGTATAAAAGTAGATATGTATAGAATTATTTTAAAACATGTACCTTTTATGAAATTTATGAAAAAAAAAAAACGATCATTATACGCTGCGGTTGGTGTACCAATGCAGTTCCCCATGCAACATTAGGTGCAGAAAAGAAATTATGATGGTGACATAACATACAACTCGCGACATGTAATGATTAATCAATACGTTCTCTTTACCTATTACTTTAGTAGGTAAGTAAACTAGGCGTGCCATACTTACCAAATAATAATCAATGTAAACAGTCTCAAATTAGAACCTGTTGGTCTCGGCTGGAGGGCATTATGGTTATAAAAAGTTGCATCCAATATCAATTATACTCGTCTAAACGCTCAAAAAAAGTATTTAAACTATAAATAATCAATCAGTGATGGGTAGTTAACTATAAAATATTAAAAAAACAAAAGAATCCGTCAATTTTCATCGGTTTATGGGGAGAAAACGGTATTGACCGGTATCAATTTTGATATAAACGTCAAAATTAGCTTTTGGACATCTTGGCGCGTGCGCACCAGTTACGCTAACATTACACTGTCGAAATTCTGTGGGTAAGTTCAAACGGATAAAAAGTGTGACGTGTTTTCAAAGCTGTTTCGAAATTCCAGTTCAAAATTTAACTGCTCCGAAAATAATATTACGGTAGATATATTTTTTAAGACGTTACGTACATTTGTATATGCTCACTTTAATTCTTCAAAGACACGAACAGAGAAAACAGGATGGCTATTCTTTGATAATTTTCGCCACTGCTAGATATCAAATAATAAGAATAAGCAATAATATTATATTAAAGCCATAGAATTATAATATACTAGAAGGCGCGTAGAATCATATTTGCATACATGGCAGTATGGCACTGTGTCTAAAAGTCTGTCATCCCGCCTGCGCGCATGCGTTTATTTATTTTTATGTAAGAAGGTAAACAGGAACAGAAAATTTAAAAGGAAAAATAATGAAACGCACTAAGCCGCTTTACCGGCTTGTCAGCAGGTTTCTTATTTTTCCTTTACAAAGAAAAAAGTTAGAGAAATTATATAAATTTAAAAAGTAATATAAACATTCATCATCATCATCATCATCAGCCGTCTCTTGTCCAATGTTGAACATAGGCCTCCCCCTTTAGTCTCCATATTTCCCTATCCTGAGCCAACCGCATCCAACCACTTCCTGCTACTCGTCTTATGTCATCAGACCATCTTGTCTGAGGCCTGCCGACACTTCTTCTACCCGTTCTGGGTCGCCATTCCAGGACTTTTTTGGTCCATCTAGAGTCTGTGATTCTGGCTATATGACCAGCCCAGCTCCATTTCTGGTTGGCAGCCCTATGGACCACATCGGCGATTTTTGTTCTCGCTCTAATCCATGTATTGGTTTTTCTGTCTCTCAACGAAATACCCAGCATTCTCCTTTCCATGGCTTTCTGTGTCACTGATAATTTATGTAAAAAAAATTTCGTGAGCATAAAAGTTTCACAGCCATATGTCAGTACAGGGAGAACAAAATTTAACAATGTTTGATTATGTCCAAATGCTTGCAGACTGGCTGGATTTCCTCCCTAGGGAGTTGTTCATATTTAAATTTATTTCAACAGAGAGGGAAAAAAAATTGAGTAGGGAATATGGAAGTCTAGGCATTTACAGGGCTTATGACCTGTCATTGGCACTTAAACCAGCCAATGACAGGTCATAAGCCATGTAAATGCCTAGACTTCCATATTCCCTAATCAAAATTTTTTCCCTCTCTGTTGAAATAAATTAAAATAAGAACAAAATTTATTTACAAAAAAATTCATCGATGACTGTTAACATAACATAATAATTTACGTATTTTTTTTTAAAAAGTTTTGTCAACACTTTCTTTTAAGATCTGCTTAGGAATATTATTGAAAATTTGAGTTTAATATTGAACTAAGGTTTATGCATAGAAAGCCGGGTAAAAAAATGTTGAAAATGGTAAAAATACTGTTCGATCCGAAACACATACTAAGCCTTTAGAAACTGCGCTAAAACTTATCATTACCATAGAGAAATATCACTTTTTTTACATTGTAAGTAATAAAGGTCTATGAAATAATGGCCAGTAAGAAAAAAAAAGGTTGCTAATTATTAGTATCATAAAAAATATATTTAAATTTGTAATTTAAATTCCCACAAAAACGGCCATTCCATTGGCCACGCTCCTAATAAGTCACGATTCATGTTTATTTTTTCCTGGCCATTGAAATTCGTTGCGAACATTATCATAAATCTTGACGTCACAACAACCATGACCAACACGTCGCGTTTTTCTACGAACCTATTTTTATTAAATTTCTTTTTTTACATTTATGTATGAAATGTTTTATATAAGGGTATAGTCTAAGCTTATAACCGAGTTACACAGTTTAGACCCGCGCTGTGCCAGCGGGTACCCTGCAAGACATCGGACCCTCCCATTTGCATTTGCAAAATAGTAAGGAGTATCTCATACAAAAAAGTGAAAATTAAATTACAATTACTATGGCGACTGCTCTTCTTGTCATTCGGCTTGCCAACCGCTGGTTAAATGCAATGAATAGCATGATAAAAAAATAAATAAAAATACCAGTTTTGGAATATTTTACACGGGTGAAATTCAAATTATGTGATTGCGCAGCAGGATTATACGTCGTGAAACGTAATTTTTTGATATTTAGTATTAGGTGTTTAAGGATGATCCATTGTGATCGTAAATACGATAAACAACCACGGTGAGAAATTGTTATCACGTCGCTTATAAGCACGTCGATTGTTATTTGTAATTAAGGTAATGGGTCGAGTTAGGGTACTATATATATATATATTATTTATTAGGGTGTCCCATACTATAAGGGCAATTTTTTTTTTACAGATTGGAATACGCATACCCTCTTATTTTGTTCCATTTGACCCTAATAACTGAAATAATAAATATTATTGAAATCGGATAGCGATAACCCGTGCCGACTTAATGTCAAACTTTGAATATAAAAGTTTGTATGGAAACCATGGGGAAATATTTTAACTTAATATTTATTTTGTAAATAAAACAATGGTACTTTGATTATTGTATCATATTTATTATGTTTATACATATTAATTATTTAAAGGACATTATTAATTAAATTTTCTTTTTAAGGTTTGTTTTTTAGTCAGGATATACTTTTCTGTGTTCTTGTACGCAACGTAATAAATATTTTTTTTGTTCCTCGTCACTTATTAGCACGTCGATAGTTATTTGTTATTGAGCTACAGGGACTATGAAATATTTTAGTGCACAGAATATTTAAATAAATATTTCATGTCAACCATGCCGGGAATCAAAGTCGTTTGTAAGTTATTTATTTTTGCAGAAAGCAGAGTCAACACTTTTCAAAATAAACAAAAAAAAGTAAGCAGTTTTTTTTAATATTTTTTTATTATTTTATTTATTCTATTATTATTTTCAACTTATAGATAACCGGAATAAACGGATGTTCTAACAGCAATATATTAGTAGCTATGGTAAATTATGCAATAATTTACAGATTTACTAACTAATATATACAAAGTAAATATTATGTAATGATAACAATTGGGGTGGCCATACATCCAATTTAAGTGGGATAAAGTAAAAATGTTTGGAATGTCTCCAAATGTTTCCAGACAGGCTGGATTTCCTCCCTAGAGAGAAAATCCAATATAAAATTGAAAATTATTAAAATTGGAAAATTGTTTTCAGGCATTGCCTAGTAGGTGATTTGATTCAGCCGGATGAATCTCACCCACATGATGAAGGTTTCAGCTTCTTTACTTCACAAAAGTCGACAGATGGAAGAGCTAATGAACTAACATACCCTATCGCCGTCAGAATTGAGAAAATTTTATTGAGGGTGACAGATAAATTGACTGTATATACTTACTTACTTATACTTGACAGCGATAGGGATTGAAATATTAGTAAATTAATAGTAAGCAGTAAATTAAAGTAAATTCAAAAAATAAAAATACGCTCACCTTTTGTCAACAAGGAATTTTTTAAAAAAAAATACCGTTCATTGTAACTAAAAAAATAAATTGATTTTGCAATGTGCGGATCTGAAAAGAGGCCAAAAAATCCTTTAAAACAGATCCGGGTAAGTGGGTGGGACTTTCAATGAGATGGAAGAATTAAGGAACTGTGGATGTTCAAACATGGACAGAGTGGTGAATGTTACACAATGTAAAAAGTGACCACTAAAACCAGCCAATGACAGGTCATAAGCCCTGTAAATGCTTAGACCTCCATATTCCCTTCCCAAAAATGTTTTCCCTGTCTGTTGCAACAAATTTAGATCAGGATATAATAATTTCATTTCGATAAAAGTCTGCCTCGTGGTGTAGTGGTTTGAGTGTTCGTCTAACACGCTTCAGGTCCCGGGTTCGATGACTGGGAATGTCGATATGAAATATTTATTCTACACTGCATTCTTTCGCATTTCAAGTGATACGTAATATTGAACACCTTATCTAACAGATGATTAGCGCACTCTTTATTTGGTGTCGGTTGAAATATAATTCATAAAAACGACAGGAATTCGTTTCAAAGCAAACAAACCAGCCAGATCTAAATTTGGTGCAATGGAAAGAGAGCACATTTTTGAGAAGGGAATATGAATGTCAAGGCATTTATAGGGCTTATGACCAGTCATACCAAACATATGAATCTCACCTACATAAATAAAGGTTTTACTACTACTACTACTAACCATCACGCCATTTCCCCGGAGGGGTAGGCAGAGAGGATAGAACGCCACACCACTCTGTCCTGGCACACTTCCTTTGCTTCCTTCACATTCATACATCTTCTCATGCACGCACGTCGATTATTCCGACTTTTCACATGACCACTTTCAAGAATTTGTTGTACTTGATCATGCCATGTCTTTCTCGGCCTTCCTCGACTTCTACAACCAGACACATTCGCATCATAAATCTTTTTAGCCGTTCTTTCATCATTCATTCGCTCCACATGACCGAACCATCGCAAAAGACCTTTCTTAATTTTGTCGATAATTCTTAACTCAGCCTTGCATTCTGCTCTAATTTCGACATTAGGGCACCTATCATACATTGTTTTTCCGCACATTCGCCTGAGGGATCGCATTTCAACAGCATTCAGTCTACTTTCGTCCCTTTTTTTCCAACTCCATGCTTCGCTTCCATACATTAGGGTTGGTACCAGAACTCCATTATGAACTGCTAATTTAGCCTCTTGCGATAGACACTTATTATAAAGGTTTTAGCTCTTTTAATTAAAAAAAGGTAACAGATAGAAGAGCTGAGGAAATGCACATGTAAAAAAGCAGAATGGTTAACGTTACGTGGTATTTAATATATCTGTGCGTTACACAGTGTGCAAGTGGCCCCTTAAATCAGCCAATAACAGACTATAAGCCCTGTAGATACCTAGACTTCTATATTTCTATATATCATTAAATTAAATTAATTTTTATTATTGCTAATATCGCTTTAAATAAATTTTATCAACTACCTTTAAATTAAAATCTTCTCTTAATATTGCATTTTCAAATTTTAAATATTCTTGATATATTTGTTATTCTTTCTTTTATCTGAGCTACGATTGACATGTTTTTATACTTTGAATATACTTTTAATTACTTTTAAAATTGCTTATAACAATGATATATTGCTTTTCTTACTATACTGTCGACCGCAAACTCTGAATTCGGGCAATTCAGGTCTCTGGGCCCTAAAATATTTAATATGTTACCAAAACATTACAACACCATGACCCAAATTCTATTTAATAAATTATTTTAAAATGGTTACTGGATTGGGTAGAGAAAAATTGGAAAATTTACTTTAAAGTTTCTCAAATAATAAATGGTATTAATTAAATATTAATAACTGTATAATAAATTATCTAGTAGGTAGTAATGTTATTGTTTATTTTTGCATAAAAATGTCCGCCTTAAAACAGTTAGGCAGACTAAACATAATCCAGAGAAATCTATTACCCAAGTATGTATGTAGTAGATAAAAAAAAAATATTTTTGTTAATAAACCATTATTATTATTTTTTCTTTTTTTTAAGATGTTTTTTAAATTAACTTAAATTTATTGTCTTTTATTTCTTTAAAAGTTTCTTCTCATTGCTTATTTTTGGATTCTCTAAAATATGCATACATATATGTTTTTTTTTTTTAATGTTTTTTTTTTAACATTTCAGCATTTTTTTATTCTTATTTATTTTAATTCTTATCTTTTTATTACTTTTATATTATTTCCATTTATGTAAAGACGTTAGTAGTACAATTAGTTATACAAACTCTTAAAAATAACTTTTTTACGTTGATTTTAATTTTTAAACTACTGTCGTTAAAAAATAGAAAAATTTAATTGATAACCTTAGATCTTAGAATTAAGATCAGATATAATGATAACATATCTAATATGGAAACTTCACTGATCCATTAGAATTAAGTCTAACTGTAAATACTATAAAACTGTAATTGTACTGTATGTTTCCTCAATAAAAGAAAAAATATTCTTTTTTGTAAATTCCGTTCATTAAAATGTTTTTCATCTCTTTTGTAATATGTACTTTTTACAATTATTAAAAATATGCCGGAATGATTAAGTCATATTGTTTCATACTGCAATTAATACCAATCAAATGGCGTCCCAATGTGACCGTTCTGTTTTGGTCATAGTACTACAGTTCAGGAGCTGCAAACATTTTTTTTTAGCAAATTTTGTGGCAACAGATAATCGAAGTCTAGACATTTACAGGGCTTATGACCTGTCATTGGCTGGTTTCAGTAGCCATTTTTAACACTGTGAACATTCACTATTCTGCCTATGTTTAAACATCCGCATTTCCTTAACTCTTCCATCTGTTGGCTTTTGTGAATCAAAATAACTGAAACCTGTATCATTATTATTATTTTTATGGATCTTTTATATAGCGCCATTTTTGTAATAAAATACCTCAAGGGCGCTTTACATAGTGATTCTGTTGTTAAAAAAATTTAATTGAAGCTTTTAAATTTGTAATTTAATTAAAACAACTTATTTTGGTGTCACATGCTACGGATTAATTCAAATAATTTAAAGAACAAGTGGGTTTTAAGTTTTTTCCGAATTATCACCACTTTTACAGCCTCAGGAGAGCATTCCATGCCATAGGGCCTGCGGCCGCAAATACGCGTTCACTAAATTTAGTGCGCCGTTTGCGTAGAGGTATGATAACTTTTCCTCTCGCCGTAGACGTAGCTGATCTAAGCGTGAGACGCCTGTCGAATGCGGTGAGGAATCGTGTGGGTGAGTTACATCCGGCTGAACCAATTCACCTTACTCCCTTCTCAAAAATGTTTTCCCTCTCAGTTGCAACAAATCTACACAATCCAGCCTATCTTAGAACATTTTGACATACTCAAAACATTTTTTTTTTTTTTAAGGGCAGGTCGTAAAAAAATATTTTGCCAGGAAGCAAACTCGTCCAGTTAAATTAGATGTTCAAAGAACTATCAAGGAAGCTCTGTGCTGCTTGGCTAATATTTATTTCCCAGGTTTGTTTCACGTCTTCGTAAGAAACAGATTAGCAAACACGAGTATTGCTTTACTGGAATAAAAGTAATGGATACTAAGTCGTTCGGTAAAATAAATGTTTCCACCATATATAAAATGGCCACAATACCCTCTCATTCTGATCCGATAATAATGTCAGCTAATGAACAAATTCTTATACTCAATATATTTATTAACTTACTGATAATTTCATTTGATCAGAAAGCAAAGTTACTATGATATCTTTATTAATTATGTAGTAAAAATATTTTTTAAATCAACATGATTTATATTTCAATTATTGTTTTTTTTTAGTTTATTATTGAATTCTCTTTTTTTCTTTACAATAATTAAAAAAATGAATTTTGCTTTATGTGAAATTGAATTATTTTATTTAGATTTACTTAATTTTTTCATGAGATACGACTTAAACGCCCATCAAAGACACGTTTTTTTTAATGATCTCATACTTCAGTGTCTTCTTTTATTGTATTTTATGATTGGAAAATCTTCTGAACAAACACGTAAAACCATGGTGTATCAAAGCAACCCCTCTCCGAGGGTTGACTTTGATCACCAAGTTTTTATTTTTTTCTCGCTCATTTACAGCTTTAATTTCCCTTTTATGAAGGTTTGAAACTGAACAAATTCCCCCATTCCACTTACTATATCATAGACTTTTACACAAAAACTGTCTCCCCATCCGATGACGTCATACTTGATGACATCGTGAATTATTTGTTTTGATCTATATTAAATGACTAGACTTTGATCCTTTGTCTCCTTTATTTCTTATAAAGATTTTTATAAGAATTGTACTGATTATATTGTGTTTTTTTAGATTCATTTATAAGCTTAAAAAATCCATTGTAATTTCCTATTTTCTTCCAACGGATCATATCTTGACAATGAGAATGTTTGTTCATTCTTGCCATTTTGTTAGAAATTGTATTGCTCTATTTTTTTGCGTTACAGATTTACGTTAAATATTTATTTAACACTTTATATACATATACAATATATATACATATAAGGACGGGCATTCTGTGTAGGCCAGATCGAATCGGTGCAACATCGTTTGCTAAGAAAAGTAGCATGGATGATTGGCCTCGAGAGGGGAGACTACCCTTACGGAGAAATGGAGTCAATGTTCAAAATCTCAAGTCTACAAAAACGTAGAAATAACATTGACTCCATATTTATGTTTAATTTGCTGAATGGCTTAATTGCTGTACCATCGTTACTGGAACAAGTGGCATTCAATGTTCCGATCCGCCGGTTGCGAAATAATAATGTGCTGTTCCTCGATCAACACAGCACAAACTATGGCTTGCATGCACCAATGTCCCGATTGTGTCGTATTGAAAACTCGAGACTAGATCTGGACTTTTTTGATGTAAGTCTTTATAAATTTTAAAATTCACTAAGATAGACTGGATCTTGTCTTGAGGTAGTAATTTATTTTTTTTGTCCTAGCTTTAATTTTATTAAGTTGTGTTTTATTTTATTAGTGTCTTTACTATTTACTATAGGAAATTGTATTTACCATCGTTAGAATTAGACTGCATAAATCCGTCAAATAAATAAATAAATATTGCCTTAAGGCAATTTCTTCCTACCTACCCAAACCGTTCAGATTGAGAAAATTACAAATACATATACATATTGAATCTTACAATTTTATACAAAAATTAAAAACAAAGATTAGCAAAATAAAAACATATATAAAAAACTAGCGGACCCGACAGACGTTGTCCTGCCCGAACGTTGGCAAAAGGCTTTTCATTGATAAATAGGTACCTAGGTACTTGTTTGTGATTAAATTCAAAAACTAAAAATGGTTTATATTCAAATATTGAATTCAATTAGGTACCTAGAAACTTGTTTATGGTTGAATTTCTAAACATATTTTTTTTTTTAAAATATGGCATTCTTTTTGCAAACGTCAAACTCCGGTCTTCACAACAATGAAGGGGTGTACTTATGTAGGAATACGATTTTTTTAAATGTATTGAAATTAATATTATTTTAGTATTACCAAAAATCCAAAAAAAGAAATAAATGGGTAGAAACTATATGGAATTTAAGGAAAGAATCTGATTGAGATCCACAAAAAACAAACGATGTTTGTAAACATTCAAAAACAAACTTTTTTATATACAAAAAACCAACATCTTTCCAATTTTTTTTGTAAATGCATTCTCCTCGAATGCAACCCTGGTAGATCGATGAATAAAACATTTATTCTCCTTACTTCTTTTTTACATGTTCGATTGAAGATTCTAATATCTACGAACACGCACAGCGCAAAGATCTATATTTCTCTGAAAACCGCACGTAAATCGGTTTAGCCGTTTAGGAGTACGGTGACATCACAGGTACAGAGGAATTATATATATAAAGGTTAACACTATACTACGAATATAAAAAAATAACACTATTCTATGAAGAGATGAGAGAGGATGGGAAGGAAAGAAGAAGGATAAAGGAACAATTGAACGTAGTTATGCAGAAAGCAGCCAGTCCACAATTTCGGAAAAATGCGATATTGATGTTATCGGGTGCAGTAAGGTCGATTCTATGTTCTATTAAAAACAGCCAGACCGCTATCATATAAAAAAAACTGTATTAATCACCTCCGGAAAAAGGTGTCGATCACAAAAACGACATTTCTCAATTTGCAGAAAACACCCACAAAACTAGAAAAATCGTGTTTACTTTAATACTATTTTAAACTGGTCAAATACACAATAAGATTTTTGTTTGTAATATATAAAAAAAACTTATGTATTCATTGTTAGTTTGTTAGTCAAAAACATTCAAACTATTGTGTTGATTTTATAATTCACTCTTTTCACAAAATGGCTATTATCTCAGTTTCACTTTTCTATGGCTGGCTGCTTTCTGTATAACTACGTTCAATTTAACTATTTAAATAGTAACATTTCAATATTGACTAAAATGTAAATTTTCCAAATAAACAACGGACCGGAGTTGTTCCGCGGGCCGTTGATCGCCGAGCCCTGTCGCTGGCTTATTCACGATTCACGATCTTCTTTAATTCCCACGCGTCTGTTATCATCTTAATACTCAATGTAAACTAAAATACACTTATCAGTATTAGCTGGCACTTTGTAAATACTGGTAGCACACATCAAACTCAATTCGAAATATTTGACAATATTTTTAAGTGAAAAAGATGCACGCATCTGTTTTATAAGTCGAACTGAAAGTTTAGGTTTTTGGTAAAAATGTGAATAAAGCGTGTTATGTGAAACAATAGTTTGTAAGTTAGTACAAATAAATTTCTGTCTAAATTGGACGATCAAGGACTGTCTGGTATGTAATAAATATATTCACTTTAATATAAAAGAGTACAGGAAAACGTCGCTTTACGCCGGGGTTTCGTTTCAAGAGACACGCCATAAAATGAACACAAATATAATGGAAGATATGTACAAGGTTAGGTTCTGTGTCAAAATTCTAAGAACAATCTATTTAATACGTATCCTGTATATATTTATTTTTAATGTATTCAATAAATACAGTTTAAATTCGTTTACAAAATAAATAATACTCTCTTTGTTCACGCCAGCTGGTGCAGGGTTCTCGCTTCGACGGTCTCGCCAATCTCGGGTGACATGCGAACGAGGAAAAAGACACACAGTTTCTTCAAAATATTATTTGTTTTCTAAATTCCGCAATGTCACATAAATTACAATAGAAAACAGTCTGAAAAAGTTAAGCGGGCACATAGTCATTAAACGAACAAATCAGCTCAAATAAAACCACAGGGTAATCACACCCTCACACTCGCAACTCGTAACACTCGAGGATGCGTACAAGCCTCGCCTGTCACTTAGGATCTTCCGTCATTGTCTCTAGAGGCTCACTATTGAATGTCACAGAAACAATAATTATTGCAACTATCCTAAAAGATAACTGCAGCTCCTTTAATTGATTACGTAGGTAACCACATTTACCTAATACACGTAACACTCGAGAATGCGTACACTCCTCGCCTGCTACGGTCTGACGTTCCGTCAGCAACTCTACAAGCGCACTTGCAGACTTCAAGATGAAGACTAAAGCTTGTTCCTCTCTCACAAGCTTTCCAAAACCTATTTCGATTACATTCTACAAAAAATACTGATATTTTAGTGCCAAACAAAATATATCTAAGACTTTTTCAAACAATTACAAGATTTCTCTTCCTCAATAAATTAAATTATATGTGACATCCTAGGACAAGAAACAATAAACTAAACTAGGATCTTAACACAGGACAAATGTCCGGTTCTTTGAAATATTATATAAAAAAATACAAGGGTACAAAGTATACACAGAAAAATAATATCTCAACTTCAGTAGACGACATTTAAAAGGGCATAAAACAATAATTCACGATATACGACACTTTTGAAATAAATGAACACGTTGCAAAGCCGAACACTAACATCTGAAATTGCTAGTCGGTATACAAAATTAACCAATAAAGCTTTCTTTGTAAAGTATTATTTTAACCCGCCAAATCTTCGGAACGAAGTTAGTAATTTAAATGCGTTCTGTAAAGAATTATTTAATAAACGAAATATTGCTCAATTTAGTTTTGGCCTTAACACTCTTGATATAAATAATGTTTTTTTTTTATAATAAATACTTACTCACCAGTTTGTAGGTACTAAGTTAAATTCTCACATTTTTTTGAAAAAAGCATCCAATTTCATTTGCTTTGATTGTTGCTTCCTTTCTTGCAGAATCATAGCATAAACTACAAATATTTAAATATTCTTTTAATTTTAATAATAGTATAATAAATATAATAATTTGATCGTACCTTTTTATTTTTCTTAAAAACTAAACGAAAACTAACTCGAAATCAATTTCACACACACAATAGGCTCCTCGCGTACACGGTAATAGAATAAAACAACGTGTAAAAGTATGTCTACTATTGGAATCGCGGCACCTACTGTTGTCTGGTGTCGGCCGAACCGGGGAATCCCACCCCGGCACCAACCGGCGTAATTGTAAATCGGCGTAAATCGAACGACATTTACCTGTATATGAATCGTGCATTTTGCCGGTGACAACATACGAACTAGAAACAATGTCGGTAACACGAAAAAGTAGCCAGAAATTAAAATGCACGTAACGTTCCATGGAAAGACAGATGCTCGGTGTATGTCTAAGAGACAGAACAAGAAATTGAGAAATAAGACCGGAGTCATGGATTTCATGGATCATGCAGCCAAATTAAAATGGCATTGGGCAGGACGCGCGGCGAGGCAAAATGGTGGCAGGTGGACACCCAGAATAATAAAGTGGTGACCGTGGGTAAACAAAAGAAGTGTTGAAAGGTAGTGTCGCCTGTATTGCCGATATAACATGGATGACGAAAGCGGGTGATGGAAGGAATGGAGACATTTGGAAGAGGCCGCCATCCAGCAGTGGAGGGAATAAGGCTGAAGAAGAAGAAAGCTAAATCAGTGGAAAAAAACAGTAAAAAGTATTTCCTGCCCCAATCTATGCTATTGTCTTCTCTGTGCTTTGCTCATATTTGCTATCTTAATGCCAATACGGAACTCACAGATCGTCTGGAGCGTTTGCAGAACCAAAGCATCCGCTTTATTTTCAATCTCAAAAAGTATGACCCTTTCGCTCCGAACTCAAGTGACTTAGTTTTTATCAGAGCATAAACATTCAATCTCTCTCACGTCTTTATAATATTCTTCACAACCCTTGCGCTCCAAAATTTATTGATGTGAATTTAATTTACCTTTCTGATCGTGGTCTTTCGCTTCGCTCTTCTCAGGAGAGAACACTTTCCATCCCTCGACATAGCACATCATTTTTTAGCTATTCCTTTTCCGTCTAAGCTGCTAGACTTTAGAATGAGTTACCTCTTCATATAAAAAATGGACCTTCAAGATACGCCTGAAACATTATTATACATAAATATATCCCCAGAATTCTGAATTCCCCGAATTTTACAGTTTTTTAAATATTTTTTTAATGTACATTTTAATCCGTTTTTTCCTTGGTTCCCTGTTCTCTCTCCTTTCGTTTTTTTTATCTGTTATAGTTTTCATTATCTGATTCCAAATTCCTCATTATTTAATACTTATTTTAAAAAGTTAATACGCCCAAGCCTTATCTCTTGATTATAAAACAGCTGTTAGTTTTAATTGATTAGGTTATTTTATTTTAAATATGTATCTTTTGATATTATATTATTAGCATGGACAAAACATATCAAAGCAGTTATAAAAAAACTAGGTTCAATTATTGGAATAATGAGAAGAACAGATGTCTTTGACAAAAATACAAAATCAATTATATACAATGCTTTTATACTTACACACTTAGTATATGGATTAATAATTTGGTCGCAATGTAGTAAACAGATGCAAGAATCAATACAAATAACAATGAATAAAGCACTAAAAGCAACTTTTAATTTTAATAAATATACTAGAACCACAGATTTATACAGAATAACAAAAATGCTCAATCTAGAGGAATTGATCTACACAGAAAAAATAAAAATGACATTTAAGATGAAAAAGAATAAAATAAAGACAAATATTAAATTGAATTGTAACTACAACATACATAAAATAAATACGAGAGCATCAAATAATTTAACTTGCGAACAACCTAGGACCAGCAGAAAAAGAAACAGTTTTTTTGATACAGCAATCAGTTTTTACAATTCACTTTCTAATGATCTAAAAAATATACAAAACATGAACGTACTTAAAAAAAACACCTAAATAAAACAATTCTTACAGCCCGTGTGACGAGTGATATGTGATTATATTTTATCGAATTTTTATTTAAACTATTGTGTTATTATACATGATATCCCCTCATACCAGCACTTTTGCTGATTGGAAATATTTCGTACAAATAAAATATGTATTATGTAAAGTTTAAAAACCTTGAAATTTGTCATAAATAAGTAAATTTTTAAATTGTTTTTTAGTGTAAAAAATTTGACCAACTCTTCTTTTGACCAGTCTGTTTTTGGTTGTCTGAAAGATATTGATTTTAGCAATAAGTCCGCCTACTTATTCTTTGTACTTGAAGTATTCAATAGACATTTTTGTATAATAAGAATGGTATTCCCATCCGAATAATACCACTATACTTAGGCGTAACTTTACGCCAAGTTTATGGGTCAAATAGAAGATAAATGTTAACTTCCTATTACAATACTGGCCCCAGTATTAAATATGTACATATTATATGCAATAAATTTATAAGCAAAAATAAACAAATAAAATTCAAATGATAATTGCACAAACCGTAACAATATTTTTTAATCTTTAAATAAAAAAAACGTTAATCTTAAATGAATTATTTTATTGTTCGACGTTTGTTATTGCAGCGATTGTAATTATTTTGTATTGTGTTACTAAGCGATTTTCATATTTTATATATTACAAAGCAGTTATTTTCATATTGTAACTATCTTTTATCCGCGGCTCGCTAGCATGGTATTAGGGAGAAATAAATTAATTTACTGTTTTTTATTAATTTTACTGTAAAAAATTGTCATTTTCCATACAAGTCTTTAATTTACAATAATTTACAATGGAATTCCATCAAGAATTGTCAATAAATAATTTAAATGAAATAAAAATATAAAACATAGATATACACGGTTAAATGGTGGACTTATTGCCGTCTATAAGTCTGGCCAAAAATAAATCAAACATTTACATGTAACAATATTAAATAAAATTTATAAAAAGTTAAAGGTTACGGTGTCTAGTGCTTACGTTATTTTTTATATAAAATACATCGTTGCATCTTACAAATATTAATTATTACTTACTTTAAAAACATTTATTTGTTTCAAACTCTTTTAACTCTCTTGCAATTTTTTTTGTACAATTTGTTTACTTCACAATATTTTAAGTTTGTCCAAAATTTGGAGACAAGGTCTTTAATTTCACAAACATCAACAGATGAGAGAACTGAAGGAATATAGATGTTTAAATATGGGTAAAATTGTGAATGTTACACAGTGTGTAAAGTCGCCACTTAAACCAACCAATAACATGTCATAAGTCCTGTAGATGCCTATACTTCTATTATTATTAAGGTAATATTACCTTCTCTAAAGTGTTTTTTATCTCTGTTGTAATATGTTAATATTAACAACTCCCCAGGTAGTTGAATCCAGTCCTTGTCTACAAAAATTTAAACAAACTTAAAATATTGTTGATAAATCCACCCGGTCCATGAAGAAGTATAGAAATTGAAAAAAAAAAATTCAGACGTTGCCTAGTATGTAGGTGAAATAATTTAATTAGATAAATTTCACCCGCATAAATAAAGGTTTCAGCTCTTTAACTTCACAAACAGATGAAAGAATTGAAGAAATATAGAAGTTCAAATATGGGCAGAATGGTGAATGTTACACCGTGTGTAAAGTGGCCACTTAAATCAGCCAATGACAGGCCATAAGCCCTGTAGATTCCTAGACTTCTATATTACCTTCTCTAAAATGTTCTTCATCTCTGTTGTAATCTGAAAATTTATTCACTTAATATTTAGATAGCTTTTTCGTTTAGCAATATAGTTTTTTCCGATGGAATTATATATTTTTCGGGAAAAAGGTAGCCTGTATCGATTGCCGACCCTCCAACTATCGCTATGCAAAAAATACGACGGTCCGTCAGTCTATAGCGACATAGTGTCGTTATTCTGTTTTACTATGTGTTATAATTAATATATGCTTTAGCTATGAACCTTTTTTTATTGGTTAATTTGTTGCGACAGAAAGGGAAAACATTTTTGAGAGGGGAGTATGGAAGTATATGCATTTACAGGGCTTATGACCTATCACTTTGTTCTCTTTACACACTGTTTAACATTCACCATTCTGCCTATGTTTAAGCATCCACGTTTCCTCAACTCAACTCAGCCCGTCTACAAACATTTGCACATACTCAAAACATTATTGATAAAATGATTTATTGATCTGTTTACTAATTTATTAAATGAAATTGTACACCATATTTATAAATGCAGAATTATTATTATTTTTATTTTTAATTATGGAAATCAATTATGAAATAGAATTATGTTGCTACAAATAATTATACATTATCTATGTGTTGATAAATAACTTATCTGTATGATATTTTTTAAATGTATTTCGCATAATGATGTTTGTCACAATATTTATAATTCTATCTTTATATTAGTTTTTTTTTAGTTTTTAGTTTTTATTTTTTCTTCAATATAGGTATAATTTATACGCTTATTGAAAGTCAATATATAAATGAATAAACAAAACAACACAATGAGATAGTCAGGTTTCAATAAATAACTACACATTCTTAAAATAATCTAATAAACTAACACAAATAAAATATTACTATTGGTTCCATATACTGCCATCTTCCATGTACTCATTAAGTCCATAATAGGCCTTTTTTAGAAGTACGCTTTTTACGAAAATTATGACTTTATTGTCCGTCATAATGAGGACACTGTCGGGTATTCAAATGTAGAAGCGTACGCAGTGCCCCACAAACGACGTACTTACCTTACTGAGCTTCAATTTCGGGATTACCAATTTATCTTTATTTCTAGTATGATTATGACTGTCGTAATTATTTTTTTTGATTTAATTGATTTTAGTATATACATTAAATAAGTTTGTTGAATTAATTAAACTCATTTAAATATCATTGCATCAACGCATTAGTTACCTCAAAACACATGGTTAAAAGGTCCTTCATACAAAAATTACTCAATTAAATTAACTATCATACATTTTTGAATTCTCTACCCTTACTGTTTTCTATGAATAAAATTAATAATAATAATAATCATGGTTTATTAAAAAAAATACAATTGCTTTATCTACTACATAATATACTTAGGTGATAGATTTCTCTGGATTATGTCTAGTCTGCCTAACTAGGTACAACCTGTTTTAAGGCAGACATTTTTATGCAAAAATAAACATATACATTACACCTACTATATTATTTATTATACAGTTATACAATATTGAATTATTTTTATTTTTTTGTTGTTTTCTTAAAATAAACATATTAATAAGACACAGTTTTAAAAAAATAAATCAGAATTACATATCAACGAAATACACATTAAAAGAAAAATAGTAAACAAAAAATCTGAGAAAGGCCTGGCCGTGGGTATACAAGAAAATGTTAATGAATTTTTGCTCCTATAATAAACAACGGACAGTTATAATATTTTTGTGTAACATAAGAAAGAAAAAATAAAATAATCTGTAAAAGATAATATGGTATTTTTTTTATAGTAATTAAAAAAGGAAATAAAAAATATTTTTTAAAAAACACAAAAATATTCCTTATTATTAAAGGGCAACAAAATAAATCATAGAAAAAAGAGTTCATATCTTTAGTTTGAATCCAGGATAGTGCATGTTTTTTAAAAGAAGAAAAATTTTGAAAGTTTGGAATCAATGAAATATTATCAGTAAAAAAATAATTGAAAATTTTTGGGCCTATAAAATATGCATGTCTCTGTGCACGCCTCGTTTTACAATGTGGTATTTCTAACACACGACTTGATCTATTTGAATTACTTGTAAATAAATTTTTATTGTTAAATATATATTTAAAACATTGAAAACAATATATTAATACCATTTATTATTTAAGAATTTTTTTGAGTAATTTTTCCGATTTTTCTCTACCTAAACCCAGTAACCAATTTTTTTTCAAATTTATTTAATTGAATCCGGGTCATGATTTTGCAATGTTTGGGTAACATATTGAATATTTTGGGGCCCAGAAACCTATTTTTTTTTTTTTGCCCAAATTCAGAGTTTGTGGTGGACCCCACACCCATCCTCTAGTTTGGCTTCCCGGTAGTGTGGGGGTGTTCCTTTTGAAATTCGGTACAATAATAAATTAAATTTTATCATAAAAATGCCAGTCTCGAAGATGTCGCGAAAGCGATGACACCGGTCACTGGTTTTTCCAAACTGTGGATTCAAGTATTACTTAATATATTAAAATAAAATCACTTTCTTTTATGTACCACTTATGTTTTTATAATTTGACAACCAACAATTTTAGGCAATACTATGCCTTCTTAAGGGTTAATTACAAACAAACATAACAAATACAAAATTTTCACAGTGAGGGTAGAGTGATAAAGTAGATCGATCAGGCATTTACAAAATGATGTGCCATGACTGCAAGTCATTTTACATAGGAAAAACATCACATACTTTTAAAACTAGATTCAAATAACATATGAGATGTCTTAAAAACAATATTTTTCGGAGTTCGCTGAACATATCCCAACAAATAGTCACTCATTAAACTTTGAAGATGGCATCGAAATTTTACATACAAACAAAAAAGGATATTCACTTGATTATTTTGAAATATTAGATATAAGAAAGGCTGTAAATAAAAATTTTAATATTATTAATAATCAAATAAATCTTAGTAATAGTCTTATTTTAAATATGTTCCCTCTCCCTAAATCCACACACAACCCCGCTCTCCTCTCTACTTTCGCAGCCACGCCCACTCTACCCTCACTGTGAAAATTGTATATTTGTTATGTTAGTTTGTAATTAACCCTGAAGAAGGCATAGTATTGCCGAAACTAGTTGGTTGTCAAATTATAAAAATATATGTGGTACATAAAAACAAAGTGATTTTATTTTAATATATTAAATAATAATGTTCCACAAAGTAAGTGCTTCAAACATCAAAAATATAAAGTATAACTCATTTTTCATTTCTATAAGAATAACAATGAATGAAGAATTTTCACGTACTAACTCGACTTTTTAATTAATTTGAATTAATCGAAATATTGCCTCATATTATCTATAGTTTGTGTTATTTTTTTTATACTTTAAGGTTGGCGAGGAGGAGATATTACTATTTGATATAAAAAATGCATGCGGCCACATCAGCAACAGAAATAAACTATAGAGAAGATGAATCAACGAGTATTAGATATCAATACCTGGCTGCAACTGTCAGTAAGCATCACATTTGCGTTCTTATAAATTTCCAAAATATTGTGGTAGAGCGGCATTCGAGTCTCAGACGTTCTGAACCATACGTCGATTCAACGTATGTATATTTATTTAATTTTCTCAACTTCACTTCAACTGTTCTCAAACAGGGAAATACCACTAACTACGACTACCGATAAAAACATTGTGAAATGGATTTGGAAAAATTAATTGTATTTTCAAAATCAAGATGGATATTGTAGAGAAATGTTTTCATACATAGTTTTGAAAGCGAAATTGTTAAAAACATGTATTTACAAAACACATGTTTGGCCTAGACAATGGTGACGTCAATTCGTGACGATGTTCTTTTTAAATTTAAACGGTCACAAACAAATTTTAATCGAATTGTGACGTATTAGGGGCGTGGCCAATGCAATGAACCATTTTCGAGTGAATTAAAAATTACAGATTTAAAAGTATTTTTTATTCTACGAATAATTACGAAAAAAATTAAATATTTTTCTCTACGTGTATTTCATAGATTCTTATTAATTTAAAGTAGTAATAAAAAAAATCGTATTTCCCAATTGCTTATTTTTTTGCCTTGCCTATTATATTATGTACAATGTATGGCGGCCTACGTGGTGTAGTGGTCAAGACGCTTGATTCACGCACGGAAGGTTCCGGGTTCGATTCCCGATGAGAACACAAAAATTAAAATGTCATTTTTCTCAAGCCTGGGTGCTCTGTGATGTAATTCACCACTGTAATTAGGCCTCCTGGCCTGTTGTGGTGCAAAAAAAAATGTAATGTAAATGTTTATTTATTTATTTATTTAATTTTACAGTACGCCCAAGTGGCATTTACAAAAAATATACAGGTAAGTACAAACATAGTAAGTTATAATTTAAAAAATAAACAACGCTTTTTGTATACATGTAGAAACAATAAAAACATACTGTCTGTCATGAAAAATAAAAAGTGAAACTTTACATAGTAAAAAATCATTTTTAAAAAAAATATATATATAAAAAAAAAATATGGAAATAAGAAAAGTAATTGAATTAAAAAGCTAATTGTAAATAACTTGTAAAGAATTTAAACAAAAATATACATAAATTTACATATACTTATACGTATATAAAAAAATGGTATTAATAAATTATTGTTAAAAACAAATAATAAAAATTAGTTTACAGTCAGTATATATAAGATAATAACATAATACACATTTACTGAAATAGGTATGTTCTTTCCAACTGCTCCAACTATTGTGAGGATCTGGCGGGATAGTTGGATGTGGTTAAGTTAAGGAACATACCCGTATTTGCTTTAAGAAGAGGAAACCACAGAAAACTCATTCAGGAGAAGCAGGACTATTGACAGGCATCAACCGACCTTCCGTTCCACTTTGACAGTGTTCGCCATTTTGAGTCCTATTTTTATATATTTCCACAATTACCTTTACTATTTTTACAATATACAATATCTATATATATGTATTTAAAATTAATATATTTTGTTCCAGTTAGCCTGAGCGTGTTTTGCTATGGTTCCTCGGTCGGGTGGGTGTCCCCATCCCTGCATCAGCTCCAGGGGGACTCGTCTCCCCTGGGCGACCCCCTGACGACCCAAGAGGTGGCTGCGGTGGCCTCTCTGTTCTGCGTGGGAGGCCTGTTGGGCTCCCAGGCCGCGGGGCTCCTGGTGGACAGGATGGGGCGGTGGTGGGTGGGATTTCTCATTGCCGTACCTTACGCCGTAAGTTTAAAAAATGACATTGTAGTGTACGAAAGATAAATCGGGACGGAGGTATTGTTGGAAACTAAGGACAGCGTGTTTATTTATTGATTGCACTCTCATTCTGACGTTAATTTTGTTAAAAAAAGTTTTCAATTAATTTATGTATAATATATGGATACTATCCATTACAGTACCAATCACAAGTTCGCGGACTAGAAGGAACATCGCCTTGCTTATGATGGCTTTTAAACTGGGTTCATTGATAATCCCTAACATTTTTAACTCATAAAATAATATGCCCAAAGCACCTACTTAACACTTGTGCGGCTGTGGTGTAACACAAGTATACGTAGGAAACAAGACAAAAAAATGACAAAATACAAGGTTTTTAAACTCTTACATATTACATATTTTATTTGTACGAAATATTCCCAATCAGCAAAAGTGCTGGTATGAGGGGATATTATATACAATAACATAATGGTTTAAATAAAAGTTTGATAAAATAACATCACATATCACTCATCACACGGGCTGTAAAAACTGTTTTATTTAGGTGTTTTTTTAAGTACGTACATGTTTTGTATATTTTTTAGATCATTAGAAAGTGAATTGTAAAAATTTATTGCTGTATACAAAAAACTGTTTCTTTTTCTGTTGGTCCTGGGTTGTTCGCAAGTTAAATTATTTGATGCTATTGTATTTATTTTATGTATGTTGTAGTTAAAATTAAATTTAATATTTGTCTTTATTTTATTCTTTTTCATCTTAAATATCATTTTTATTTTTTCTGTGTAGATCAATTCCTCTAGATTGAGCATTTTTGTTATTCTATATAAATCTGTGGTTCTAGTATATGTAGTAAAATGAAATGTTACTTTAAGTGCTTTATATATTAAGACTTGATATTTCCCTCTTATTTATTGAAATGATGAAGTTGTATGTTGTTGTTTTCGTAATATTCAAATGGACATTTTCACATCGGGCTTGGAAAGTAAAAAGTGTATTTACATGCTGCATTTCGATACAAAAAGTATTTCTTATCGGGCTGCCCCCTTAAATTTTGCTGGCCCAGAGTCCGACAGTCTTCCCCGATATCATCCAACCATTGCAAAATCGTTGTTAAACAACATCTTTTTGCTCCAGATCCCTCATGGGGTCAAATGCTCGTGCCAACGCGATTTGTTAATTTGAAAAAACTGGACTTCGCTGACGTCCTGGTGTTATTCGTAGAGCCCCATGTTGAATATTTTTTCCTCTTTATTTGGCCATTCTTAATGGGTCCGTGGATTCTGTCGAGGATTTTCCTTTTGGAGCAGTTTTACCTCGTTTTGTTATGTTTGATAATCGCCCAAGTATTCGGAGAGCATACGTCAGACTTGACTTAGGTGCTTAAAAACACCCTTTTATAACAATAATTCCGTTTTCAGATATGCTGGGCTTTGAAGATAACAGCCACATCAGTGCCTACCCTCTACGCAGCGAGGGTATTAGCTGGAGCTGGTGGTGGAGCGAGTCTCCTGTTGGCTCCTCTTTACTCCTTGGAGATTGGAAGTGTCAGAGTGCGAGGAGCTCTCGGGTCGATCCCAATACTGGCTCTCAACGCTGGAGTACTCTTCGCATTCGTCATTGGAGCGTATCTCTCCTACACGGCAGTTCTCTGGATCCAGCTGTCTTTGCCTGTCTTGTTCTTCGTCAGCTTCTTCTTCATGCCAGAGACGCCACCTTATTTAGTGAAGAAAGGAAAATACGAGGTAAAAATAAGAATAATAAATTTTCTTTCATTTTTAACAATATCAACAAAAATTGGGAGCCATTTTGTATTGGAAAAGCTGTTAAATAGTATAAAAGTTTTACTACCTGTGTTCAGGAGGATAAAAAATACAGTTCTATCGAACCTGAATGGGTGTTTGACTTCATGGCTGCTGTCAGGTAAAATCTGGAGGAAATAAAGCAGATAAATATCCGACTCCTAATATAGCGATTGGCGCGTTCGCCTACCATGATTGAAGTTTTAGATTCGGTTCCCGGGATGGTTGACATGAAGTATAGCCATCATATCATTGCCACTACATCGTAAAGTATAAAATAACTTCTGAAGAGTTATTTCATTTCGATTCAAGGTTTTTATTATGTAATCCGTAGTTATTCGACTAATTTTTAATGATTTTCAGAAAGCAGCGAAGGCGATTGCTTGGCTTAGAAATATATCGATAGACGATGCCGTGACCCAGGGAATTTTATGTAACCTTAAACAAGAAGTTCTTTTAGGATCTAAAAACTCAAACGAAGGCAATCATGAAAACGGTAATTATTAAAATACGTATTGTTTTGTGTAATGTGTTCTCGTGTTGTCATTTCAATGTTCTTCACATAACCGAATACCTCACGCAACTACTTTGGCTCAGTATCAGGCATACAAGAAACATTCACATTCTATCACTTCATCATAATATTTTTAATAATCCCACATTGCCTGTTTATCTGAGAGAGCTCTCCCAACCTCTTTAACAACATTGACTATCTATTCGCTCTAGTAACGAGATAACCTTTTTTATACCCTTTCACCGATCTAATTTTCTTGCCTCCCCTTTCACAGTAGTAGCTGCTCGATTGTGGAACAATTTTTTTGCTAATGTTAGAAATGCCCTTTCTTTATTTAAATTTAAAACAAAATTGAAATGTCACTATTTAAATATTTAGGTCCTTCCTCCTTCTTCTTTCCTTCCTATCGCCTCTTCTCTCCTCTCTTCAAAGTGTAGTGTAAATTTTTAAATAACATTTGTTTTAAATTTTGTATTAAATTATAAGAATCTGCATAATTACCTAGAATAAGTCCATGTACGAGTACTTGTAATTTTCTGAAACTGAACGATTGGGGTAGGCAGGAAGAAATTGCCTTAAGGCAATATGCCCGCCCCTATGCATATGTATGTGAACTGTACATATATATAAAGTGTTTAAATCAACTTTCTTGTAAACATCGTAACTGACAGACGCCTTTACGTCAGGGGCCAACATGTTAACTCTGGGGCCCTACTTTGTAAAATGCATCTGAAAAAAGCCAGTCTGCTTTGAGTTACCCTAAAGTTTATGATCATTACAGATCTTGTCCTAATATTTTGTAGGGTTCTATTTTTTACCGAAGACCATATTCGTTCCCTAACATAAAAACTTCTGACTGTTAGTTAGATAAATTTGTTGTTTCAAATAATATGTACCTTTCCCATCACAGACTCCCTATTTTAATAGTACTTTATTTAAATAATTTAGGTACTTGTTTACATTTTTTTGTTTATTTGTTTATTCTTCCATACATATATTTACTTACATAGAATTTCAATTTCAAAAATACACTTACATTTACATCTTAAAATGAAGCTGTAACATTATTTGGAAAAAATACCCACAAAGACTTCAGCGTCTGAGCGTGAGCCATTAATTTTTAAATGATTTAAAAGTTTATATCATATGAATATGGTATAACATAACCATGAAGAAATGAAAAAAAAACAAACAAGATTAACATATGCTGATAAAACAAAAGACAGATTTCATTATAATTTTTTTTTTTTTTTAAGAAGGTGTCCATCTATTCCTTCCATGTTAATCCAAGACCTCAAACCTACTTTAAACGGTATCAGTGATTTCATGTTTTGTAATTCTTTAGGTAGAAGATTGAAAGATCTTGGACCAACATGTAAGAAGTGCCTCTGTGTGAGCTTAGTTTTGCATCCTGAAACTGACAGTACATTATCGGATCTACTGCTAATTCGATTTAGATTATTACTAAATAATTCCCTATTTAAGTAAACATATTTCTGGCTCTGAAATAAACATAATTATCTAAAATTAAGGAGTCCACTCTCTACGTACAGTGTTATACTGGGAAATAGTCTATGTTTTTTGTACATGATCTTAATAATACTTTTCTGTGCAATTTCCATTGAGCGACTATGCACGTCTAAGACTCCTCCCCATCCTATTATACCATATGTGATGGAAGATTGAATTAAAGCGTAATATAATATTTTTAATTTTTCTTTGCTTGAAATATGTAGGTTCTAATGCCATCCCCAATGAGGAACCCTCAACATCAAGAGCAGAACAAAATAACGCTGACCAAAAGGAAATATCTGATTGGAAGTTTTTTGGTAAGATTATTTTTTAATTTAAACTCACTCATGTGTGGCTTGGTGTAACACGAGTCTACATAGGATACAATATTTGATATATGAGGGTATTAGAAATTAACTAAGAAATCACCATCAAAAACGAAAAATTAGTTACTGATAATAATAGCGTAATTCAAAACCGTCTCTAAATCTTGCAAAAACTGATTTCAACTGTGCTACTTGACACCGCCAACTTAGCATTTTCCATTGAGTCGGTACAGTATAATTGTGTTGATAAATCTTTGATGGGCGGACACAAGAATATAATTGCAAAAATGCAACTTTTCAGGAGAGCAAAAAAAACGGTATTATGAACTCAATTTTGCAAAATAAGTTATTATTTACAGATAATTTTATTTTTGTAACAACATTTAAGTAATTTGTACAAATAACAAAAATATTCCAGATATATGTACTACTTGAACCATCAAAGATGGTACAGAAAAGAGTCTAATGTTTGAGCAAGTAAATTATTCTATCAAATCCCAAAAGGAACACTCTCACACTACCAGAAGTCAAATTAGAGGATGAGTCATGGGGTCTATCACAAACTCTGAATTCGGGTAAAGAAATTTCAGGTTTCAATATGTTCAATATATGTTCAATATTCAATATGTTACCCAAACATTGCAAAACCATGACCCGGATTCAATTTAACAAATTTGTAAAAAATTGGTTACTGGATTTAGGTCGAGAAGAATCAGAATATTTGCGATTTTATAATTTAAAATTTATTTTGCCATAAAAGGGCTAAATTACGTGTTTATTTTTATAAAAAATGGAAAATGAATGATTAAACAGTATACTACTGACTAGTCAACTCGTTAGCGTTTACGTCGTGAACCCTGGGCAGTAGGATCACACTCATCACGGTGTGATCACAGCAAATAACGAGAGGATGAACGAGTTTCTGGCGTAACCAAACAAGAACCAACCAGCCAAGGGAAGGTAACCCTGACAGAAAAATCCTCCAAAAAAGGCCAGGGGAAACCACTCTGGTCATCTTTTCACAGGAATCACTCACGGAAGTAGTTGTCTTGCCCTCGGAGTAGCGCAGGACCAAAATGCTTTCGCTGTAGCGATCGCCAACGTCGGGGGGACCTGATAATGCACCGCAGAAGAAGAAGATACCCGTATCTCCATGTTTTATTTTCTCAAATATCTAAAATTCTGTCTGTTGCTTGTGGTAACACGTTGTTACATCACCACGCGCAAAGGAATTTTTAACCACAATTTTTAGGAGTTAACTGTCTGAAAACATTTTCCCTACTGAGGATCAAGATGTTTTTGGCGTACCAGCTATTTTATTTTCCTTCCAGTCACATCAAAACCAACTTTGAAGGCGTTCGCCATGTGCTTCATTATCATCACGGTCCAAGGCTACGTTGGAATATTTGCCGTGGTCTCCTTTGTTAGTGAAATCTTCGCGACGGCCGGCAGCACCATGTCCCCTAGTAATGCTGCCATCGTAGTTGGATCTCTGCAGCTGTTAGGATCCTACTTGTCCATTGTGCTGGTAGAACGACTTGGCAGAAAAGTAAGCCAAATCAAAATATTTTGTATAATGCGTTGACCCAGTTTTTGCTCAAAAATACAACATTACCCCTTAAGACTGTTATCAAAGTATACACCAAAAAACGAAAATATCATTTAAAGGCAACATCTTCATTCCCTTTTCGCACCTAATGGTACAAAGGGCATTGAACTGGTAAACCAATCGCAGCGCATGTTGGTCATTTTTTTATAACATTAAAGTATGTTGATCAGTCTTACGCTTCGGGTCCCAGTCCAGGGACTATGAAATATTTCTGTATAAAAACATCAAATACATATTTCATATTAACCTTATCGGGAATCAAACCCGAGACCTCTTGCATGGTAGGCAAATACCCTGACCACTTCACCACGAGGCTTAGAAGGCAACAGGTATTCAAAAGTACACCTTTATATTTTTTCTGAATTTGTTCCAACAGAGAGAGATATGGAAGTCTAGGCATTTACGAGGCTAATGACCTGTCATTGACTGTCAATGGCCACTTTACACACTGTGTAACATTTGCTATGTTTAAACATCCACATTTCCTCAACTATTGAATTACAATAAATACCAGAAGACGCGTAGAATCTTGTTTGCATGCATCACACTGTGTCCAAAAATCTAACATCCTGCCTGCGCGCATGCGTGAAGTGGTTGCGTAATGTTACCAGACTGCGAACAATTACGCAAATATAAAATAATTTTAAGTAATTTTTTTATTAACAAAAAGCGTTTTACTGACTGGACTGTAAAAAAACAAGTACTTTTATTAGGCAAACGTAAAAAAAACATAAAATAATAATTTAGTTATTGAGTAAATTAATTCTTACCGTTTAATAGCATACTAAGGTTTTTTAATAGAAAGCTGGGTGAAAACATCGACTACCCTGGCAATACTAACAAAAAATGTTATTGCTTTATTTAACAATCTGACCGTCGGCGTCGGTAAAATAATAAGATGTAATATTAATATTATAAGATTCTATTTTCTCAACACAGATCCTCTTCATCACCTCGGCTACCACATTGGGGATCGGCATGGGTACTTTGGGAGTTTACTTCTTCTTCAAGAACCATGGCTACGACATGACGTCAGTTGGTTGGATTCCTGTGACAGCCTTGTCCATCGGGATCTTCATGGATGCCACAGGAGTCGGTCCAGTTCCCTTTGTTATTGCCAACGAAGTATTTATGGTTCAAGTAAGGACTTTATGAAGCTTCAATAGATTTATTGCACGTTTTAACTCTCCCTTCCTGGTGATGGGTAGCTAGTACCGATTGCATCTAATAACTTTAATATCTCCATCTTTGAAACTAGATATTTTAATAATACTACCGCAATTCGCGCATTGTATGATACACTAGTCCGCAGCACATTAAAATACTGTTCCATAATTTGGGACTCTTCTGAATCAAACCACTTCCTTGAAATAAAAAAGGTTCAAAACCAATTTTTGCGATCTTAAAGAAAATAGTATTTATCCATTCTTGTATCCACCATTATTTCTAGAAAGGATGCTGGATTAAAACACCCTCGAATCTCTTCGTCAAATTTTCCTCGGGAATCATTTCTATACGCTGATTGCACAGTTCCCCAACTCTTCCATCTGTCGACTTTTGTGAAGTAAAGGATCTGAAACCTTTATCATGTGGGTGAAGATCCGGCTGAATCAAATTACCTACAAGGCAACGCCTGGCAACAATTATTATTTTTTTATACTTCTTCGTTTACCAGTTAGTAGACTCAACAATGTTTTTAGTATGTCTCAATGTTTGCAGACATGCTGGATTTCTCTGCCAGATGAATCTCACCAACATGATGAAAGTTGCAGATCCTTTATTTTACAAAAGTCGACAGATGGAAGGGTTGAGTAACTGTGGATGTTTAAACAAACATGGACAGAATGGTGAACGTTACACAAAGTATAAACCGGCCACTTAAACCAGCTAGTGACAGTTCGTAAGCCCTGTAAATGCAAAGATTCCATATTCCCTTCTCAGAAATGTTTTCTCTCTCTGTTGCAACAAATTTAGATCGTAATGACTCCCTAGGGAGAAAATTCAGCCTATCTGCAATTATTTGGACATACTCAAAACATTGTTTAATAAATCAGTATTAGTATTTTGATAATATCGATAGTCCCTATCAACAATGTCGGGTATACATTTTCACAAATTTTCACCTATTTATATAAATATAATGCCAATAAAAAGTTACATGGTATACAATAATTTATTTGATTGAAAATAATGTTATTTAGTCAGTTTCTAGGCTAATATTTTTGGTAGTAATAACTTTGTCCTTGCAAAAGTAGTCATTTTGCAGAACCGATATTGTTAATAGGGACCATCGATATCAACGTTTTTATTGTTATTTTAGGCTCGTGGTACAGCCATGACCATCTTGTCACTTTGGATCTGGATAACCCAATTCGTTCAGACGCAATTTTATAAAGATGCAGAAGACGCTGTCGGATCTGAAGGAATATTCCTCGGTTTCTCTGCTATCGCTTTTGCCGGATCCATATTCACGGCCATAGCAGTGCCAGAAACCAAGGGAAAATCTTTAGACGAGATCCTCCAACACTTCGATGGAAGAGCCAAGAACAGAAGAGATGCCGAACATAATGAAGAGAACAAAAAGACAGCGGAAAGTGTTGACGTATAACCTAATCAAATTACAGGCAGAGAGAACACGCAAGGTTTGAAAGAAATACGTTCATTTTTTGGTTGAACTACCAAATGATTTTCAGCCGTTTCAGCGTTATTGCCTCATAAAAAAATCGACAAATGGCGGCGTGAGTTCAAATGTGTTTGTTTAAAACTCTCATATGAAATCTAAAGGAAGAAAAACTTTAAAAAATTGCATGAACGTTTGATTATGCGCAGAATTATAAATATACATACTTACTGTCAAACCAGTTGATAAATCAGTGGAAAGATGGCTAAATGCCTTTTTAGGCATATTTAGTTATGTATGTCGCCGAATTCGTCTCGATGAGATTTACAATCTGGCTAAATGTGGTATGTCTTCATTTAGGTTAGACAGTATTAGCCGTGTCACTTTATAATATGTCACTGCTTTGTAACTAGAAGTCAACATCTGCTTTTTATCAAATCTTTTAGGAGCAACTTTTGTTTTTATGCCCCAATGTCCAGAATGTGTAAATTAGTTAATTTGTCACATAACTTAGAATTATTTGGGATAGATCTTCCGGCTTTTGTAGATCTCTTCGCCTCTAAAACATTGTGGAATGAAGATGAATTGGCATGGTTTAGCTCGAAGTTTTATATGTTTATCGTGTTTATGAATATATTGTATACTATTAAGAATAATAGGGCAGTAGAAACTGCCCTTTGTTTGTCTTTGCTACATAGTTTCATTTCTTCGTGTAACTGTTGTGATTATCTTAGGCCTTATATATAATAAATAAATGTCTATTTTTCTATTTCCAAAGATGGCAAATTGAGATATGACACCTCAATTTGCCAACAACTTTACAACAAACATGACATGACAACAGGCGTGACATACCATATTTAGAAATGAAGTAATGGTTGACAATTTATGATAAGTCAAACACATCTTATTTTACCGTTTTTGTTCTTGCTGGCTAAATATGAGTCGGAGAAGTCTAGACAAAATGCATCTACTGACACTAAAATTAGGCTTGTAATCTAAAATTTCGATATTTTAGACCCCATAAAACAATTGCTCTTTTTATGTACCTTTAAAAATCAACACACTATTCCTAGCCATCTTTTCACTGAATTAAGAATAACAAGTTTCACTTTATTCCAATGCATAGATTTTTACATTTTGTTCTCAAAAACTTTTAGAATAAGTACTTGATATGTTTCTTTTTTGGGTGATACCGTGTGTTTGTTTGTGTTGATTTGTTCCGACGTTTTGGCTATCGTTGCAGGAGCCATATTTGTGTTTAAGTACTAATAATTTGTACCGTGTTGCAGTTGGCAGTAGGTTCATTTATATTAGTTTTTGTAGTATGTAGTGCTGGGAACCATGGTGAGTTTAATTAGAGCCCGTCTTCTTAGTTTATGTTATTTGGGTGTCTGTGAATTTCAATTGCCTCTTTTATTATTCGTGCACTGTAACTACTGAGTTTATGTCAAATTTTTAGTTCGAAGGCGAAAAAATGTCTGGTGTCTATAAAGTGTTCCACTATTGCGGGATTGTCAGGGCGCCCAAGTTTACACGCTCTTTTATGTTCGTCAATCCTTTTCTTTGCTGTGCACCCTGTTTGACCTTTACACAATATACACTTTATGACATCCTTGGCAACTTAGTTTATAAACAGCTTCCAAAGAAGAAAAGAAAATCAAAAAGTAACATATTGATAACAGTGACCGTGAAACCTTCGCACCTATTTAGAATAAGTACTTATTTGTTTTTACCAAATGTATTTATTTTTGTACTTGTTTGTACGGCTAAAACGGGGTTCAATTTTGATATGTTAATGCCATTTTTTCTCCTGGACTCATTCAATTTAATAAAATTGTGAAACCTAACATAATGTAGCTACCTGTCTTAAAAATTATAGGAAATAAATATGGAGTCACAATTCACTGCTTAAATTTTAAAAAGCCACAAATCGAAAACCCCGAAATTTCGTTTTACTGCAAAAATATGATTTAAATCGGTCATATTTTATAAAAAAAAGACTCCCATAGACATTGCATTATAAATGATCCAAATTTCACAACAGCCTTTATGGCATTTTGCGTTTTGATGGCTAATTTCAGAGCAAAACTGACATCTATTTTATGTTTCTGAGTTACCTATCGTTGGCACAAAACTACATAATTAGATAGATACTGCTTTGAAAAACGCATCAAATTTCGATTTGAAGCCGTTTTGAAATGAAGAAGCAATTGTCTGATTTTGTGTTTGAAAATAAAATGAACTGTTTTGAGCATCATCATTCCTTGTCCGCTCCTCAATTGGAGCATATGGTGTACACAAAGAGCCTCCGGGCATCTTCGTCGGCTACCAGCTCCGTCCTCCCTCCGTCCGGCTACCAGTGCGTCCTTCCAAGTCAGGTTCGCGGCCCGTAGCTCTGACATAAACTACCGACGAACGTCATCAGATGACGTCGGGGACGTCGAGAACCTAATATCTTGTAAAGAGGCAAGCATGTTAATAGGTCTCAGGAGGCATCCGTCATAAACTGTGTAAGTAAGCTCAAATCATTGATTGATTGTAATATTAAAATAATAAGGTTTTTATCCTTCTTCTTTTGAGTCCGTTCTTGCCGTCTACCCTTCATTTTCTAAAACGAGATTATTTCCTATTGCCTATCAACTTTGATAATATGTACTATTTGAGACACATAAAATGCCAATCACCTGAACAATGAGCTTCATTAAAATTATCTCATTATTATCAATATCTTTTCCACACCAAGCGGTTCATAAAACACTGCATTAGATACACCATATACAGCGTATTTCGATAATTTGTTATATTGTGGTGGAGTAATCAGTCCTACACTTAGGTTTGATTGAAGGGTTGGCTTCTTGGTTTGGTTGATTAAAAAGAACATGTGACGTCATTTAAAGAAAGCTGTTTTTTTTTCGAACATTTTAGAGAAACTTCCCCATGCAATTAAATGCTCTAATTCTTACCGCGCGTAAGAAATCATTTTACGCATCCAATTTTCCATAGTACTGAACTTTCTTCGAAATCAACTATTCCATGCCAACTTTCCCAGGAATCGAACCCGGGGACGCTTATTGCTAACATTGGTTTTTATTTTAGGGTTAATAGGTTGCCATATTGCGCGCCTCCTGACAGTATACTATCGTAAGTCTAAATTAGGCTATTTTGAGTTGTAAATGCAGTTAAACCACTTTTCCTTTCTTTCTTAGAAGAACACTCTTAATATTATTCTTAGTGGTAGGGGTCAATGCTATGCAAGCTCCTGATGTCACTGCGACCTGTAAAGACCTATAGTGACGAGTCCCCATGAATAGTTCTCGCCCTCCAAGCCCAGGTCTATAAAGAGCGTGGCTACTGTGTGGAAGGCGAGAGTTTACATTTTGCTTAATCTCCCCCTCCAAGTCCAGATCTGTAAAGTATCGGGTATTAAGTGGGGGGTGAGCTCTTTAACATCCTCAGGTTTAACCAGTGATCCCCCGAGGATGAGGCTCCTTTTATGACGTCAAGCATCACATTCACATAGAATTGTATAGGTGTTTCCTCATCTGCACTGCAGTACCTTTATCTAGAAGTTTCGGAAAAGTTCATCCTAGCAAGGTGTTTGTTCAATCTGCAGTGCCCTGGGCGGACTCTAGCGATAACCCTCCCTTGATTTTGTCTGTGCTTTATGAGATCAAAAACAAAACTTTGCGAGTACCGTTTCATCAGTTCCTTCGCTTGGTGCTGACCAGGTACTTTTTGCCAAAGCATAACACTCTGCTTTCTGGTCCATGACTTAAGCTTATTTCGAGGAGCACATTTGGGCAACCCACAATAGGGTTCAGGGCCTATTGGGGCTGTCTCAGCTCCCAGCTAGAAAAACGCTCACGCATCTCTACGGTTTTTTTTTAAGCAATACAGACTACAAACTTTAGTATTCTTCGAGCTCAATTGAAAAAGAAAACGAGAAAAACACTGCAGTAATTATGATGCCACCGTGTTCTTCTCATATTTTAAGAATCTTACGATAAATGATTTATTCTGATAAGAAACCTGTCAATGGCTGGTTTAAGTGGCCACTTTACACACTGTGTAACATTCACCATTCTGCCCAGTCAAGCAAATACCACACAAAACACTAGGCATTAAACAGCTTATATCAATTATATACATGCAGAAAGTTACGAGCGTAATACATTTTAAAAGCTTTGTTTTTGCTCTTCTCCAAAATTGCTGATTTTGACTACCGCTTTTGGGGTTGCGATTGATTTAAATTACACATTCTTACTGGATACGATTTATTTGATTTACTAATTATTATATTTAATCAACCTTCCTTCTTGGTCCATCGGCACTACTTCTCGTCTCGGGTAGCTAAAGTCCTTGGAGAAGAACTTCAAAATGTCTTCCAGCCGCTTGCCCTTCGTTTCTGGGACGAAGAAGAGGGTGAAGAGTGCTCCGAATACGGCGATGGCAGCAAAGCACCAGAAAGTGCCATAGGTACCCACGATCTCCACCACTGAACTGTAAAACTGGGAGACGACAAACGCCGTGATCCAGAGCCAGAATATGATGATTGTTGTCGCGATGCCACGGACCTGGAAACCATATTTAAAAATCAAAAGCCTACTGACTAAAAGTCCACGAATGATCGTAGTAAAAACCTTCTGGTTTTCATCAGCTTATAAAAAAATAGTGCAATGGATAAAATTAATGAAGCTTAACATTAATGTGGCTAAAAAAAAATATGGTGTGTAGCTTAAACCCTCACAATACAGCTTTTTTACTACTGAACGGTCAAACAATTGAGAGAGTGAATAGTTTTAAATATCTTGGCAATCAAATCATTTCTGATCAAGACCCAGATAGGGAAATTAGATGCAAAACAGAAATGGCCGATCCGCATTCCGCATTCAATGACGCGAAATCATTGTTCTGTAATGTCTTAACTTAAAACTGAGGCAGAGAATGGTCAAGTACTATGTGTGGTCAATACTGCTTTACAAGGTTGGCACATGGACTTACAAGGCGAGCTCCATGAACTGATTAGAAACCTTTGAAATGTAGCTTCACAAGCAACAGGTTTAGTGACCAACGCGGTGCTGAGATGAGCCGGTGCTGAAAGACAACTACTGTCCGCAATAAAGCAGAAAAATTCGCACAGGTGTGCGGAAGCAAACATGCGGTTCTAGAGCTAATTTTCATGGAGCAGATTGAGGAAAAGCTTGGAGTCGGAAGACGATAGATGTACTGGTTAAGGAACGCGCGAGGTTGAGGAGCTGTTCTGGTTGGCACAAGACAGGGATAAGTGCTTTGGGAATGGTTAGTAGCTGAGATTGCGGCAGAGTATGTTGGTGATACTTAAGCCGTTTCTTCTTTATTAGTATTTTTATTTTATATTTTTAAAGGACCAAAACAGTTTGAGACCGTTTATTGGCTACTTACATTGTTTTTTCATTTGTTTAAAGGTTATCAAACTAAGCAAAAAAACTAATTATTTTTATCACCACTACGATTTTTTTAATTTTGCAATTTTGAAAATCACCGCCGAAACATCAAAAGCACACCGCCCTCGCCCGTGACGTCACGAGGTCTGGTTGCTGAATGATTAAAACACACATCCGAACGGTGAAACACGTCAAGAAGCAAAAAAACATGGATTAAACTGACGTTTATTGTACGAACTGCTGATTTGCATATATTCTACGAAAGCGTTTCAAATGGTTAGTTTTTATGAACGACAAGCAGTTTGTTTTTGAAAAACGTGGCTACCTCAGAAACGGGAAAGCTCTTGTCGGTTGCAATCATGTTTGCCTATAGTTTCCGCAACAACAAAACGGTATAATTTATTGGCTATTGCAAACACTCGGTCATATAAAACTGTGTAGTTGAAAAGCAATTCATTTTTATTAAAACCCTTTTTCCAATTCCATTATATATTTTCGAGAAACTTCTCCGTGCAATGAAATGCCAAACAAAAAATATCATTTTTTTATGTCCTGAACTTTCCACCGAACTGCCACTGAACATTCCATTGGTTTCTACTTATCCGATGTTTTCCATATTCTTAATCAGCAACATGGTTAAAAGTAAACATATTAAATTTATCTTACCTGAACCATGAAAACTTCTGATGTAATCACAAAAGGAACTGGTCCAACTCCAACGGAGAAAACCATAACTGCCAGAGAAAGTGCTGTGATAGGAACCCACCCAAAGGAACTAACGTCGTTACCATTTTCCTTCAAGTAGAAATATGTACCAAGACCCGTCATACCAAGTGACACCACGCACGCTGAGAGAGTTAGAAGCATCTGAAACAATCAATAATTATTTTATTTGTATATCATGTCAGGTTCTCTTGACGTCGACCATCACTGATAGTATTGTGTCCCTAAATAAATAATACCTTAGCAAAATATCTTTCTGATCTCTGAAATTGCTTTTTTATCGTCATAATTAACCATGAAAACGACCAATGACTGCAATAAACATGTTGAGTGCAAAGGACTATGATCCCATGACAAAAAAATACTTCAACAACGTCGAGTCGAGCGTCGCGTCGCCTTGGCAGTAACTTAGAGATAAGTGGCTTAACAACAATATTTTGAGTTATTCCAAATTTTTGTAGACAATGACTGGATTTAACTCCTTGGGGAGCTGTTAATATCAACATATTACAACAGAGATGAAGAACATCTTAGAGAACTCATTTTAATTTACACACTGTGTAACATGATATGATGACAAAATATTTTTCAGTCTACACTCACTTAGAAGGTTGCAAAAATTCTTACCCATTAGTACTAAATGCACTCTTGTACAAGCATTACTACTACCCATTCTAGATTACGCTGATGTTTCCATGACTGATTTAAGCTGTGAGCAAATCGATAAACTTGAACGACTTCAGAATACATGCATAAGGTACATTTTTGGTCTTAGGAAATATGACCACATTTCTGATTATCGTAGGCAACTGAAATGGCTCAAAATTAGACAGCGGAGAGACTATCACTCCCTCTCACTTCTGTTCAATGTACTTCATAGTCCTAACGCTCCTATATACCTGTGTGAAAAATTTCAACGCTTATCAGTTCATGGTTTACCTCTTCGTTCTCATTCTCAAGGCACTCTCTTAATACCCATACACAATTCCTCTTTCTTCTCTAACTCATATAGTGTCCATGCGGCTCGACTGTGGAATCATCTCCCATCCACCATCAAAGATGTTACTACATTATCTCTGTTTAAATCACGTCTGAAGAAACATCTCATTTCTCTTCCTTAATCTCTCCTCCTTTCCTTTTTCCTCTTTCCTCTTTCCTCTTTTTTCCTTTTTCCCATTGAGTAATAGTTTCGATTTAAGGTAATTTATAAACAAATACGTTTATTTCTATTTTTATATATCTTTAAATTTTAATCTTTTTTTCTATTGAATATGTTCTGTAACTTGAATTATAAAAATAAAACTTTTATTTTATTGGTTGGTTGGAAGAAATTGCCATTTGGCAATAAGCCCGCCAATGTACAAATAATCATTATGTACAAAAAGTTAAATAAATAAATAACATGAAGAAATATAGAAATTGAAAAAAAAACGATTTTCAGGCCTTGCCAAGTATGTAGGTAAAATAATTTAATTAGAAGAATCTCACCCGCATAAATAAAGGTTTCAGCTCTTTAACTTCACAAACATCAACAAATGAAAGAATTAAAGGAATAAAGATGTTTAAATATGGGCAGAATGCTGAATGTAACACAGTGTGTAAAGTATCCATTTAAACCAGTCAATGACAGGTCATAAGCCCTGTAGATGCTTAGACTTCTATATTACCTTCTCAAAGATGTTCTTCATCTGTATTGTAATATATTAAGTGGGTATAACGTTATAAAGATAATGACATTGTAATATTGACAATTTGAATGCATGTGTAGTTCCTGCTACTACCATCATCATTTCCTAGTGGGAGTAGACAGAGAGGATAGACTGCAACACACGTCTATCCTGACATACATTCCTAGCTTTTACCACATCTTGGCATACAGTTGCCCTTCAGTTGCGTCAGATTTTAACATGACAAGACTTGAGATTTTGGTTTAACTGATCATGCCATGCATTTTTTGGTCGTCCTTGTCCTATGTTACCATTCATTCTCGCCTTATATATCTGTTTTGCCGTTCTTTCATCATTTATTCGTTTTATATGACCAAATCATCTGAGTAACCGTTTCTTAATTCTATCAATAATTATGGCTGTCTCAGATCAGCGCTCTACCTACTCCATCATGCGAAAAAATCGAAGGTATTTCTTTCATTTAAACACAAAGATTTATATAAGTGCTGTTACAATGACAATTTTGAAGAGTTTAAGGAACTTCATCTTCTATACTAGCTCAAAAAAACAGAAACAGAATCTACCTGCTTTTATCAATGATCAAGCTTAAATCGTGAATTTCATTTGATGTCCACGTATCTCAAGATATATTCATTCGGTGATCGTACCTTTCTACCGATTCTTTCAATCAGAAGTATAGAAGCATATGAGCCAGCCAGTTGTTGGGCTGCAAGGATGATGGCAGAAGTGTCAGCTGAAAAGGACCCTCCAGCCTCTTGGAAGATGACAGATGCGTAGCTCATTATGGCGTACATTCCAATGTACCCTTGGAAGGTGATGAGAATAAAACAAACTGCGAATGCTTTCAAAGTCACTGGATATAACACTGCAAAAAAAAACTATTAAAGTTTTCGAAATGTGGCGAAAAATTATTAGCTGGGTTACATTCCATTATTCACTTTTAACAAGTACTCGTTCCTAAATTAGTTAACTAACGTACGTATTTCTTTTGACACTTACGTATTTCTTTAAGACTAGCGAGCTGAAGACTACTCTGGTTGGCCAGGGTTTGCTCTCTCTTGATGTGTGCTAGAACATCATCTACAGTACTGGAGCCTACGGAAATCCCCCTTAACCAAGCTATGGCTTCTCCCGATTTCTGCAAAAATACATACGCATTTTAATATTTAAAGCATTTACAAGAAAAGTCATTACAATGTGGTATTTTTATTGGATGGGGTGGTGCATACGCCAATATATTAAACAAATTTCACAGATAGTTCAAAGACTAATCACTAAAGTAATTTTAAAGAAGCCATTTACGTTCGATACGGAAAATGTATAAACTATATTTATAGTTCACACAGTAGACACCACTTACAAAATAAATCATATATTTCAAATTTACAAAGAAGTACAAATAAACAAATTGGAGATGAAAAAGTCGATCAAATACCAAAATAATATCTAAATTCCTAAATTTCACACAAGCCATGGTAAAAATAGTTTTGTTTTCAAAGGAATACAAAATTATAATAATCTCCCATAATAAATATAAAACTATCACGTCATTAAATCAATTTGAAACAATTTTTGAACATAAAAACAGCATGTTTTATTTTAATTAGTACACACGAGTGCACTTAATTTTGTGGACACTTCTAGCAGTGAGTAACATGGTTTCGAGACCGTATGTTGTCACTGGCAGAGCACAAGAATTGTGGGCTTTGGTCAACAGATTGTTTGAGATTTTCTTGTTTCTGAAACGAGTTACAGTTTTCTAAAAGCAGCCCAACTTAATCCGATTCATCTAGGCAGTTTTTCCGTTTGATTTGATTCTCCCGATTTTATTTTGTGCCCTAGGTAAATATATACTTATCAACGGCACCAATAGTTTTATTTCCAGTACATGTGTCATATATATATTTTATTATTCGTGAGTAATGCCAAACAATAGTTCAAAGCAAAAAAACTCACGAACGTGTTTACTTTACCGTGTATGGACAAACAAACTGCTGAAACTACACTCGAGTTGCAAATCATAAAATACTCGATTTCTTTATGGTCCCTCTAATATAATAGGAATGTCTGTCCAGTCTGAACACCAGTATGAAGATCCCCATTAAAGGGTGAAAGCGCTAATTGGTTGAACAAATAAGTGGAAAGGTACCAAGTATTTTTAATTGGTAACTTATATATAAGTTATTACATCATAACAGGAATGCCAATAATCTTAATGGCAATATTATATTTTCAACTGTATTCCCGAATTTTTAATATACCCCATACAGTATCTACCGCAGGGTACAGATAGTAAAATTACGATGACATCAAGTTGGTTACAGTTAACCCTTAGATATGCTTTTAAATTAAATAATGAATCAATACCACTTTCAGACAAAGGGATTTTGAGTATTATTTAATTAAAATCTATAACCTACTTCCACTATCTATTAAAACAATTAATAACGAGAAAATGTTTAAAAAGGCTATAAAAAATGGATAGTGGAGCTAGGTAGAAGTAAAATGGATTGTCTCATTCGCCCAAACCAATGTCAAATCAACTGGTCCACAAAAGTATAGCTTATATTAGGTTTTTGTTATTTTCATTGTGCGTTTTGTAATATAAATAATATGAATGTACATATGTACCTAGTTTTTGAAACAGTCTGAATATGTTGTTGATTATCTCTGCTTATTAAGTTAGTCTTCTTTGTTTTTCTCAAATGTAAAAACATTTCGAAAAAATATATTGGTAAGTGTCCTCGGCACGGGTAACCCCAGTGAGGTCACATTACTTTTATTATTGTTTATAGCTTGTTAAGAGTAAAATATGAATAAATCAATAAAAATAAAAAATAAAATAAATACCCCATCCCTTCCTCGCTTAGCCAGGTACACCGGGGTTTCTGGCATCCATAAAAAGAGCAGAAAGTATGCCACTGGAATGGACAGCAGGACCCAGATGAACGTCTTGTATTCCGTGTAGGCTCCCACTGTGAAGGCGAACAGTATGCCCGCGTTGATGGCCAGCACTGCGATGGACCCCAGCACGCCCCGGCAGCGAGGGCTGGACACCTCAGCGGCGTACAGAGGAGAGACCAACATGGCGCCTGTTCCGCCAGCTCCAGCCAGAACTCTCGCGGCGAGCATGGGGGGCAAGGAGGTAGCGTAAAGCTTGAGTATCCAGCAGGCCTGAAATATTGATTTCAGAAACATTGATTACAAATTGGATTAGAGAAAATGTGGTAACAGGATCAATATTATCGTATGCTTAGAAGTAAGTCGTTTTGAGGTAAGTATTCCATACTAGTGATAAGCAGGCTCCCTGGAACGAGCATCTCTTCACGCCTATATTATAGGAGCCTGCTATAACTTAACACTCGTCCGTGTCGGGTGAAGAATAAAGCTGTGCGTGTAAAATAGTACCAGAATATTGGATAAGTGTTTAGGACTCGACTTGAGGGTCGACGTCGCGGGTTCGATTCCTGCCAGTTGGAAGAAAAAATCCAAGAATGATTTTTTTCTCAATGAGGAAGTTCAGTGTTTTTTTATTTGTTAATAGACTATTAAACTGAGTCAAAATATTTTTTTATTTTTTTCATATCGTATTATCAGCGCTATGATTTTTCATTTCTGAAATAACTCTGCGTGTGACGTCAGAGGTTCTCTTCCGCTTATTATCGATCAGTTCTGGCCATTATTGACGGCAAGCAAACCGGAAATCTTTCGTAACTCTCTTAGCATTGGTTGATTCATATTGTATTGTATTTATTTTAGATAGTTGTACAAATAAAATTTGAACGTCTAGTAATACCTCGACTAATAAACAAAATATATATAAAAATAATTTCAAAAACAAAACGTTGTTATAAAATCCAGACGCTTTCCGATCACACTCTACATGGGTATGGATGGATGTTTTTTTAAAACAAAAGTCATCGCCATCCCACGAAACGATGCTATAGACCCAGCATCCCTAATCTCATCTCACCCTCTTCTAGAATATGCCTCCGTGGTCTGGTCTCCATTCTATGTCAATCGCATAAATCACATTGAATCAGTCCAACATCGCTTGCTTCGAAAAGTAGCGTGGATACTTGGACTAGAGAGAAGTAATTATTCTTATGCTGATATAGAGTCAATGTTAAATATTTCTAGTCTACAAAAACGTAGAACTAATATTGACTTCATATATATATTCGGCATACTAAATGGTATAATCGATGTTCCATCATTACTGAGACAAGTAAAATTCAATATTCCGACTCGTAGGTTGAGAAAATATGAAATACTGTTCATCGATCAGCATAGAACAAACTATGGCCTTAATTCTCCAATGACCCGTCTTTGTCGTATCGTTAACTCAAGACAGGATCTGGACTTTTTTGGTTTAAGTTTACAACGATTTAAACGAGCACTAAATAAATAGTCCAGATCTTGTCTCGATGTCCCTAATGTTTGTCAATGCTTCATTTCTTTTTTTTTATGTTTTAAACTATTCTTTTATTGTAATATTTAAACCCTATTAATTGTTTACATGGACAATGTCCGTTAATGAATAAATAAATTATGTCCTTTATGATAAAGATACTTTTGAGTTGCCTGGATTTTTGTTTTGTAAATATTTTTTTAAAATTATTTTTTTGTACGGGAAACTTACAAGTTAATGCTCGAATTTTTACAAAAATACATTCATTGTGTCAAATTTCTCGTGGGGCCGAAGTTCCTCATTGGTCTGCGTCCGAGGTGTTGTGGTGTATTTTTCATAAGTTTCTTCCATACCTTCTCTATTCCACCGGCTGAAAACCCTCTAAAATTGAAGCTTAACTGGTTACTCATTTTAAAGACTACAAAGACAGCAAAATAAAATATTAAAGTTAGTATATGACCTTCCCTATCTAACAGCAACTAAAGAACTTTTTGAACAAACTAAACAGTTAAACGTAACTGAACTCTTTAAACTAGAATCTTTGAAATGTATTCATAAATTAGCCACTGATGTAATTGTAGACGAAGAATTAAAACTTGAAAAAAACTGTAGTAAACATGAACACAATACGAGAATATCAGAAAAATATCATATACAATCTTTTAAAACGAGAAAAGGACAATCGAGACTTATAAACCGTGGACTGAAATTATACAATAAACTACCAGACAAAACTAAACAAAAGTCTCAGGCAACCTTTACAAAAGATGTTAAAAATATTATTATTAACAGTAGAATGTGAATTTTAAAAGTGAAAACATTTTGTTAAATGTATGTAACCCGTAAAGGTTTATCAATAAAATTTAAATAAAAAAAAAATAAATAAAAAAAAGTTTTTACATTGCAATGATGAATTTTTGTTCCTGAACTAGCATTTGATACATAAGATTGATCAATCACCTTACCTTCAATGTAATAAAAATGATCGGAATATGTTGTGGATGGTGTACAAACGTAGTGTCCTATGCTCTATTACGTGCGGAAATGGATTTTTAAAAATACATTTAAAGGAATTACCCTCTTAGCCTCTATTTTAGAGACTTGTCAGCCGGTGGGAAAGAGGGGATGTGGAAGGAAGTTATGAAAAATTCACCACAACACCCAGACCAATAAAGAAAAAAAATGTAATCATTAACTTTTTGGTCAAACATTTTACTAAATGTTATTAAATATTTGTATGTAACCACTTACCAACTTTTCTAAGTCTACCGGTTTCGAAACGTACCCGTCTCTTCATCAGGACACTAATTAAACCAACATGCAAACACCTTCACCTTTACTAAAATCATCGGATTTATCAGAAAACATGTCAAATGATTTCAGTCGTTAGTTTAACATTTGTTTCAATCAAAATAATTTCCAATTTCATGATAAATATTATAACCAAACTTCGAGACTCGCGATGGGGAGTCCAACAAGCCCTTAAATTGCAGATAAACTTTTAGATAACATTTAGAGTAAAATAACCTCTAATAATATTATAAAGTCACTGCACAACTCTGCTCCAGAATATCTAAGGGAACTCTGCATTCCAGTTGAAGTAGCTGACAGACGTCTTACGCTTAGATCAGCTACATCTACGTCACAAGGAAAAGTTATCTATTTATACCTCTACGCAAACAGCGCACTAAATTCGGCGAACGTGCATTTGCGGTCGCAGGCCCTACGGCATGGAATGCTCTCCCAGCAGAAAACTGTGAGAGTGAAGTGATGTTTCGGAAGAAACTTAAAACCCACTTGTTCTCTAAATCATTTGAATAAATTCTTAGCATGTGGTGACAAAGTACGTTATTTTTCTTAAATTAAAAAGTTAAAATTAAATTTATATCTTTATATAATCACTTTGTAAAGCGCCCTTAAGGTATTATATTACGAAAATGGCGCTGTATAAGTTATCCATAATTATTAATATTATTATTAATTTAAAATGTGTTCTTATGGAAACGGTACGTCGATGATGTTTTTTGTATTTGGACTGGAACAGAACGTCAATTAACCTAATTTCTTCATTTTATAAATACTTTTGAGGACAAAATTTATCTCACCTCAGAAGTCCAAAAAGACGATAAATTTAATTTTCTAGATTTGACATTAACGAAAATCAATAATCAAATAGAAGTTAACATTTAACAAACCAATTTACATGGATATCGTCATTGATAACTCATCCAACCACCCTATTTTCCAAAAACCTTCCGCATCCCATTCAATGTTGCATCGTTGAATAAATATTCCTCTTTCTAAACTTAATATCGAAAATGAATTAAATTTAATAACAAAATGCATTTAATAATGCAGGTTGGTTTAATTGGCATCCTGACAAAGAGATGGGTACATCTCGAAACCGGTAGACATAGAAATGTCGGTAAGTGGTTTTACACAAATACGAGAATCGATCCCGCGATGCCAGTTTTACAATTCACCGTCTAACCAACTGCACCACGGCACCTGTCATGACGTTGTCGTCATTTATACTATTTTTCTTACCACGAACGGAACTGCGCTGCAGAGCCCAGCAGCCTTCCTGCCAAACTTGTCCGCGATGGCCCCAAATATGGGCGTGCCCGCTATGGCGCCGAGGCAGAGCAGAGAGGCCAGGAGGGCCTCGTCCCCCGGGGTCAGGGGGGCTCCCAGGGGCGAGTCCCCGGACCGCAGGGTGGGCAGAGAAGGCGACATCCATCCGACGGCACAGCCGTAGCAAAACGATGATAAACTCACTGAAATAACCTAATAAATTAATATAATTATAAATGCCATTTTTTTCTGTGGTTCTATAAAAAACAACTCATACAACAATCATTATGAGCTTCGTGGTGTACATAGCTTTATTCTACATTATTTAAATGCATCACCTGTACAAAAGTTTATTAAAAATACTACAGTTACTTTCAGCAGATATTTATTTTATGATTGAAATGTCGACACTGGGAACCGGCCGATTCCATTTAAAATAAATAATGCCAAAAATGGTCATTTCGAACGCCACATGTCCTATGTGATACATAATATGTCAACGGTATCCTATCAAAGAAAAATAGTCCTTCGGAAGTAATGTTTGAAATACTAGTTTCCAAATAGAGAATCCTCAAATAATATTTGTAATCTGCAAAGTTGTTTTAGTATTGAAAAAACGCGGCTAGGTTAGGTTAGGTTAAGCAAAGATGTAAAATACAGCGTATTTTTTTGTATGGAGTAATAAGCTGAGGTAATCGGCTAGTTTCATCGTTCACCTAGAACGGGCTGGGCGCACTTTATAGATTTATTTTGTAGGAAGATATAAACGGTGGTGGTGGTTTATAATAAATAAATATTATTTATTTATTTTCCTACAACATGGTTACTATAAAAAAATATTATAAAAAGTCAAATATAATTATAAGCTGTGCATAATCGCTTATTTGGACGATTCGTCCCGTTCAATCACTTGTTGATTCGGAAGAACTAATAATATCGTTCAAAGTTTTCTAGAATGTTCGCCGCATAATTTAATGCCCTATTTTTTACCGAGTGTAAGGAAACATTTTTTAAATCCAATTTCCGGTAGCACTGAATTTCCTCATACTTAGGGCATTGGCCCGGAAGAAGAATATAATTCTCTGGTAAATGGCACCGGGTCAGCACCATAAAAATGAACCAATAAACGGGTACTTACAAAGCATTTAATACATGAAGGTGCTGGATATGAGACAACTGTACCTAAAAGAAGCACTTACACACTTCTGCTCAAACAATAAGGAGAGGTCTCAGCAGAATGTCCGTACGAGGTTTTCCCAGAGCATGAATTATGTCATACCTAAAACCCGTACGACTTTTGCTCAGAGATATCTCTCATTTATCGCACCGAGAGTGTTCAATATTTTGGAAGAATGTATTAAGCTCTCAAGGACAAAAATTATTTTCAAGAAAAGAGTTAAGGAGTGGATTTTCCTTAGTGGGAGGGATTTGAGTAGGAAACTCCTTGATGATTTTCCAAATGCTTGAGTTTACTGTTTACCATATTGATGTGCCATAAATATATTTTTAAAATATTTTTTATAATTATTTTTTATGTTTCTTATCCTATGTTTGTGGTGATATACTCATGTGTCTGTGTCATATAATTGCTCGTCCCATCTTAATACAGGACTTTTAGTCCCATGGAGTTAGGACTTATTGTCTCAAATAATGTACAACAAACTTATGTATGTAAATAAATAAATTCACATTCTTAAAGTACGCTTTTAATTTCCATCCATAACTCTTTTATCTTTTCGAGCTTATATATAATATTTCAAGGCCATACCGCGAAACTTCACAGCTTTTTTTATGATGTACTTATTTATTATTTCTTTTAAAATTCAGATTGAGACAAGAGTACCTAGTTTACGATTGTCTCAAACACTCTTCAAACACTGGAGTGAGGCAAGGCTGCGACCTAGCACCGTTCTTATTCATCATATTGATGGACTTTATCTTATGCAAATCAACACCACCTGATCGAGGCATAGAAATCAACTCCCTACTAAAGTTGTGCGCCTTGGAGTATGCAGACGATGCGGTTCTTCTTGAAAAGTCTGTTGGTGATTTTCAGGAAATCGTTAACAAACTGCTTGAAAACTGTGCTCTTCTGGGTCTTAATATTAATACCAAAAAGACTGTCCTGGTCCTGATCAGCCTCCCTATAATAATATACATAGGATCGAGAAAGTTGACAGCTTTAAATACTTAGGAGTTCACATAACTGAGAATGGAAGCATGTACAAAGAGCTCGCCACCCGCCTAGGAATTGATGAAACAACTTTTAACATGGTGCGTGTTGTCTGGAACTCTAGTCTATACTCGGTTAAAACGAAATGCCGATTATTCAACTCTTGTATGATGCCAGTACTCCTATATGGGTGTGAATCTTGGCACCTTACCGGAGGGCAAAAAATCAAACTTCTGAATTTTGAGAATAAGTGGTTGAGGAGAATATTGGGCGTAATGTGGTTCGATTTTATAACTAACATTGAAGTCCGAGAATCTCCTATAAAGAACGTCTTGAGGATGCAGCGCTGGCTTGGACATGTGCTGCGTATGCCTCAGAGAACCTAAACCCAAGTTGCCTCTTCGTTAAACCTGCGGGCTCTCGCCGTCCTGGAAGGCCGTCGATGACGATCTTTTGACTTTATTGATTGACGTGGGAGGCAAAAGTGCTGGCTGGTCTCCTGCAGGCAACTGGTGATGTCCACATGCTCCACTTAGAAGCGGATGTGAAAAAGAGAAGAAAAAGAAACACTCTTCATTGATGCATAGATTTATATACTAGCGTTGTTTAGATTTTTAAATTTTGCTATTGTTTAATAATCTGCATGTTTCCACTTTCCATTATGTTGTATCCCAACTCGACACGGGGCTCTTGGCCTCATAGATTTAGGGAAGCGTTATAATTTCATTGTTATTTGTAGATATGAATAAATAAATAATTATTTGGTTCTCTTTTACGTCATACACCGCGACATGCGACACATACATAGAAAAATCTTACCAAACGCTGGGCGTCACTTTAAGAATTTCCGAATTCTTTAAAAAACCTTGAAGACTTTATACAACACTTTTGTACGTAGTAACTTGGAGTTTGCATCCGTTGTGTGGAGCCCACAATACATAACAAACGTTGAAAGGATTGAAAATTTTCAACGAAATGTTTTAAATACCTAGATTATAAAAACAATAAAACGCTTTGCACTTACAGCCAATCTGCTAAACAAAATGGATTTAGTACCCATGAAAATAGACTCACTAGATCTGAATTATTAAATAATAAAGTAGACTCTTTTAACCTACTCTCCAAAATTAATCTTAATATCTTCTTTCGCGTGACAAGAAATAAGTATTTATACCATCTGCCAGTCTGTAACACTAACTATGCACAACACTCTTTCCTCTATCGTTCTTGCTCATCTTTAATGGTTTTTTTTTCATCTATTGATATGTTTTACATGCCCCTTAATTTATTTTAAAATAAATTAAGACTCATTCTTTCAGGTTGCAATACTCTCCCACTTGCTATTTAATGATGCTCACGCTTACACTCCCCTGAACACTTACTCTCATACAAATATACACAAACACACCCTTTTGTTGTACCACAATTTAATATGTATGATTTTTATTTAGAAACTTCGCTGGTCTGTCTTTAAACCGTATCTTTTTATGTTATTATATCATCGTTGACTGTTTGTTTCTGTGAAATAAATAAATAGACAGACTTATTATTGCATTGGTGATTTATCTGCGATTTCTGATAAAATGCTTATTCTGTTCCCAATGAGTAGTATTTATTTAATAAATAAAAAAAATAACCGATGCGTAAATGTATAATGGGGGAATACTGGAAATTTTTTTCAAGAACCTATTTTATTTACAGAGATATTCAAGTTATTAGATGCAATGGGCACTAGCTACATATTACCGGGAAGGGAGAATTAAGCAGTTAGGTACTCGAAACATATAATTTTATACGCTCCAAAATGTTGGGATTGTAATTTATAAATTAAACGGTTCATGGATTTTACTAGTACGCTGACAATATACATAACTTTATAAAAATTTCAAGGTTTAATATATAAAGAAATAAGCATTTACCTATATGTAATAATTGATCATTTATTTTGTTGTTTGTAGCAGAGTTAATTGCTATTTGGTACGTACATTAGAACCGTATCTCTCAATCAATAATTACATAATAATGGCCACAATATTTTGCATTTGACCTTGTATCTACTCAAAGGTCGAAATGCCGATAAAGTGTTTATTTATTTAGTGAAACCGGTCGGTCCTGTCTGGTCCCGGCTGTGTTTAGCGTTCGGCCTTTAGCCTTCACGCAACTTGGTTGCTTTACTGAATTTCAATTTGAAACCTAGCTTTGCTGATAGTTAAATTTATTGTTTCACTGTAAAATATTATTTAATCGACCTAATTTAATTAAAGCTGTAGTCAAACACACGAAAAATAAGAAAAGCACGCGGTTTTACCATAAAAAATGCTGTTTTTTTTTTAATCGCGGCATTATTTTTTTTTGTTAATAAACATAACGTAAAAAATAACTTTTTTAAGATTTTTCTCAACATATTTTGAGTTTTTTAGACAAGCACTGGAAATATTAAAAAAAACTACAAATGTTTTTGATAAAACCAACTGGTCCAAGGAAGATGAATAAATAAATTATAAAAATCAGCCTCCCAGTTAGAAAAAAGGCGAAGTCATAAAATTTAATTTCATATAAGGCACTAAAAATATTATGATTATTACATTTCGGGAAAAAAAACGAATCGGGTTGTGGTCCTGCGGCTAGTGTCTCGGACTCACGGACCAATGGTCCGTGGTTCGAATCCCACTCTACTCCAACTTTATTTCCATTTTCAAATAATGAATTATTTACAACTCGTTGAAAATGGCCCTAAAAATTACATATTTATGTAAATAATAAGAACGCAAATATTTATTTTTCTTGAAAAAAAAAAAATATATAAAGAAAAAAAAAATCGGAATTCAAACAAAAGGTTAAGAAATATAAATGAAATATATGTACATTGTTATTATTAGAGATCACATAATAATGTATTCATGTGTGCCCTATTTCAAGATTCAAAATAAAAAAAATAAGAAAATTAAAAATTTTAATAATTTCAGGCGTTGCCTAGTAGGTGAAATAATTCAATCGGATGAATCTCACCCTCATCAATAAAGGTTTCAGCTCTTCAACTTCTCAGGGATCGACAGGCCACACCAGCAAATGACGGCCATACGCCTTGTAAATGTCTAGACCAATATATTCCCTTCTCTAAAATGTTCTTCATATTTGTTGTAAAATATATGTATATATTTTTTTAAAAGAAATATTAGCGTTCTTATAATTTGCACAAATATTTCGATTTTGGTGGCCATTTTTAACGAGTTGTAAATAACTCACTATTAGAAAATGGAAATCAAGTTGGGGTAGAGTGGGGTTTAAACCTCGGGCCTCTGGTCCGTGAGTCCGCAACACTAGCCACGGGACCACAACCCGATTCATCATATTAACATCGCCCTGATTGCTAAATGTGAAGAAGAACTCACTGAGGCTCTGACATCCATGGAAAATGTATTAAATAATAAATATAATATGACAATAAACAGGAGCGAAACCAAAGTAATGACTGTGGCCCGTAATGAGCAACGAATGAATATAGTAATGTCAGGAGCGACTCTGAAAAACGTGAAAGAGTTTGTGTGTCTTGGAAGCAGGATCACCTGGGATGGGAGAACAAAAAGAAAAGTCGACTGCCGCATACACCGAGCGAGGCTTGCGTTTAACAAAAAATCAAAGATTTTTTAGTCGAATAATATCAATCTAAAACTCCGCAAGCAACTTGCCAAGACATATGTATGGAGCATATTGATATACGGTTGTGAGACATGGTGCCTTACCGAAAGAGGTAAAAAATAACGAGAGGCCTTCGAGATGTGGTGCTACAGAAAAATATTAGGAATTTGCTGGAGAGACCACATCACTAATGACGAGGTTCTCAACAGAATCGAAGAAGGGAGGCACCTAATCCAAACCATCTCAGAGAGGCGAGCCCGATGGATCGGCTACATTATGCGCCATGAGGGTCTCCTGAACGACATCATAGAGGGAATGGCTGAGGGGACAAATTATAGAGGGTGCTCCGACGGGAATATTTGGAGCAAGTGTGCGAATATTTAAACTGCGCCTCATATGTCGAGCTGAAGAGGGCTGCAGAAAATATAGACCAATGGAGGACGAGTTGCAGGACTTTGCTGCAAACCAATCCCCAGGATTGAGACTGCGAAGAAGATTAATTAATTAAGCAAGTAAAACCCACGAAAAGAAACTAAATCCAATCCGGATGACTGAAGTTCGGATAAACTGTATTTCATTTCTACAATATCTTATTTGGATTTTTTTATCATCATATCGGCCCTAATAATAATCTCAATAGTAGTCTCAATCTCTAATAAATCTCACGGGTGGAAAAATTGAAGAAATATTTTACATAGTTTGATGTTTCAGTGTTAAATAATTAGGTAATGGGCTATTTTTAAATTACTTACTCAACATGGATGCAATGTATTGTCTCCTTACACTTCCATCATTATCAAAATTAATTTGATCCATTTTAAATATCACTGTATTGTTATTTTTAATTCACTAATTTATAAAAATTATAATATAATATGCACTATCTTATATCACAGGGTTGAATACACTCAAGAAACACAATCAACTTAAAACATATTTCATTTAGAAACATTTTATAATTAAAGTTTATTCGTATTTTCATTATTAATGCGCCGATTATAATTATAAAAGAATGACTGCTATTAAATTTTAAAGTGTAATCTAAGAATATATTATTTGTACAAGTTTATTCAAAACCATGTTTTTTTAGCAAAACGTCTTAAAATACGTACTTATGTTATAATACTTGTATTATGGATATTTGTAGCACTAACTTGCGGAATATTGTTATATTTTAGAGAAAATTACTTTGTTTTATGAACTGCTTTTTATTGACACAACCGACTAGTTTCGGCCACTACACGTTCCCCTTTTCAGGGTTATTATTAACAAATAATCACTTCTTTAATTTTGATGATGGAATCAAAATATTACATTGAAATAATAAAACTAATCAACTAAATAAATTGGAAATTCTCGAAATAAAAAAAGCCGTCAAATAAAATTTAAATATTAAAAATAAGACTTTAAACTTCAGTCAAAGACCTATTTTTAATATTTTCCCTATAAAGTCTAACCCTTCCTTAAACACAATTACCCCCTCCTCTGTTTCTTTTACATATGCTATAATAATTTGTCTGTCTCTAAATGAGGTTTATGGCAAAAGCTCCTTGTAAAATATATTATTTATTTACTTTATATTGTTAATTTATGTTATTTTTTTGTGTTCGTTAATATTTCAGGTTTGAATGTTTATGTTTTATTTTTGTGATTTCTATATTTTGTACTGCTTTTATATAATACATAATGAGGAAGTTAAGTTTTTTATTTATTTGTCAATAGACTATTAAACTAAGCCAAAAAAAATATTTTTATTTTTGTGTATCGTATTATCAGCGCTATGATTTTTTAAAGTTTTGTATTTCTGAAATATCTCCGCGTGTGACGTCAGAGGTTCTCCTCTGTCAGTTCTCCCGATTGGTTAGTTTACGGTAAGCAAACCGGATATCTTTCACAGCTCACAAGAAATAAATCATACGAGGACCGCTTAAGGGAGCTCGGGTTAAGTTCACTGGAAGAGCGGAGGCAGCGTGGTGACTCCACCTTAACTGAGCAATATAATGTACCCAAGTTGAAATCGATGTTCACTATGAATGAAAACCGCCATCTCAGGGGTCATTCATTGAAACTAAACACTGCCTCCTTCTCATCCAACCCCAGGAAGAACTTCCTGACAAACCAAATTGTGGAGAAATGGAACGGCCTTCCCGAGAAAGTGATCGGTGCTATAGTCCTTAAAATATAGCTTGATTAGAATGACAGTTGTCAAACTAATTCCATTAGTGATGGGAAATTACTGATCACTGATCACTGATCACTGATCAAATCGATTTTATCAGTTATTTCATGCAATCATGAAACTCTGTTTCCGAAAATTGATATAAAAAGCGAAAAATCAAACCTATTATAGTGTGTTTAACATAATTGTTCACCAAAAAATGACACATTTATACTTTTTTCTTGAACAACATCAAACGAATTTTTTTTTTTCGATCAATTTACATTGATCAATTTGTCCCATCTCCAACGTTTTTGCAAAATGATGTAACCTTGTAAGAACGTCGTTAATAATTAGGTTTATTTAAGTTTCAAATCTGATTTTATATATTAATGTTGATTTGTGTTTCAAGAATAAAAAAATAAATTAACACGCCAGATACAAATGATTTTTCGTGTGTCAATATAAATAACTCCTTTGACGTTACTACAAAGTTATGTCATCACTTTTTCTGACAACTGTCATTCTAATCATGTTACATTTTTTTTTTTTGCAAATGTGTTCAAAAACTGCCTAGATGCCCACATCAATTTATAATGTTTAATAACCACGTACACTTGATATATACGCATTAGCTTAATAGCTGCTAGTGTATTATTATTAATAATAATATCTTTATGTTAATTTCACATTAAAAACACACGACACATTCACTTATTTACTTGTCGAAATGCCGGTTTAACCTTTAACGGATATCTACAGACACTTGCCCATTAATATAATAAAATCACAAATCAATACATCCTAGTTGAATTCCATTAAAAACATGTAATATTATTGAACTGTTCACTTGCAAAACAATATTAATCTTTTTTACTTTATTTAATGTATGTATTTTAAGGTAATGTTTACACTTATGTCCAGTAAACTTTGCGTGGAGTTCACGCAAACGCAGAAAGCGTTATGGCAGATTATAAAATAAAAGATGTAATAAAAAACTTAAGCATGCTTCAAAGACCGGATTCTCTTGGAGGTACTCACCATATTAACCTTTTCGAGCCTGGGCTGCTATTATGAATCTTCTCGCAGGGGTAGAGAGTAATTAATTCGTAGATTTTTATAATATGCATGCGACTACACTTCGCTTCACATATGGCCACACTAGTGAATAAACGTCAAATAAATACGAATACGTGAAACCAAATATGAGGATTTCAATTCATTTATTTATTTAACTTTTTGAACACAATTTTATTTGTACATTGGCGGGCTTATTGCCAAATGGCAATTTCTTTCAACCGACCAATAAAATTATTGTTTTATTGATATAATTCAAGTTACATAACATTTTCAATAGAAAATAAAGATTAAAAGCTAAAGATATATAAAAATAGAAATAAACGTATTTGTTTATAAATTACCTTAAATCAAAACTATAACTCAATGGGAAAAAGGAAAATAGAGGAAAGGGGAAAGGAGGAGAGATTAGGGAAGAGAAAGGAGATGTTTCTTGAGACATGATTTAAACAGAGATAATGTAGTAACATCTTTGATGGTGGATGGGAGATGATTCCACAGTCGAGCCACATGGACACTACATGCGTTAGAGAAGAAAGAGGAATTGTGGATGGGTATTCAGAGAGTGCCTTGAGAATTAGAACGAAGAGGTAAACCATGAACTAATAAGCGTTGAAATTTTTCACGCAAGTATATAGGAGCGTTAGGAGTGTTAGGACTATGAAGTACATTGAACAGAAGTGAGAGAGAGTGATAGTCTCTCCGCTGTCTAATTTTGAGCCATTTTAGTTGCCTATTCATAATATTATTGCGACCTTTAGCATTATCCAGACACTAAATTAAGTTTAATTGGCCGAACCGTACTTTTTTTCTGTTTTTCAAACAGTTTTGCGATTGAAATTTCATAGTTAGACATTAATTTGACGTTTAATCATCAGTGTGGCCTATATGAAGGAAAAATAAAATTCTCCGAAGTTCTTTCTTCTTTAGCCCCGCGAGAAGATAAATAAAAGCAGCCCTGAATATGAAAAAAATCCTGGGGGCGGTATCAAAAATACCGCAGCTAAAATGGTATAAATACGACTTTTAAAAAAAATACCTAGACTTCAATATTTCCTTCTCAAAAATGTTTTCCCTCTGTTGCAACAAATTTAGATCTGAATTACTCCCCAGGGAGGAAATCCAGTCAGTCTGAAAACATTTGGACATACTTAAAACATTGTTGAATTAACTAAATGGTAAAGGTTTTAAAAAAATCATAACAATGATAATACAATTCATTTTTTTTTTTAAATTTGGCTGAGTTTCATAGTCTAAAGTTAGTATATACATACATAGTTTCAAAGTACCATTTTTTTTTAAAACCACCAAACTCATTCATCTGTTCATAACCATTTTTTATAATTAATTCACGACAAAGTAATTCTAGAAGCTTCGAGTATAATATACGAGTACATCCATACTCTAAGGCTGTAGGTAAATAACGTTTTTCCAACGTATAAAATTCGTCTTAATTTATTTACATTTTTCCTGAAAACTCCAGCGTCAACACGCTGAATGACAAGTAGCTTAAACACCGCTGCGCCAACTACATGTTTGACCATTTTGGCAATCAGGTTTCGAATATTAAAGATAGGTTCATTATTAAAACTCAAAGGCGTACTGAATCTAGGCAATAATCACCATGTACTCAAAACTCCCTACTTGGTCTCGCTTCCTACACATTTCTTGCATCATCATGTAAAATTAGCCCGTTACGGTGCTGGGTAGTCATTAATTACACATGCAAAAAATGAGAGATTTTTAATCGGAAAAATGTAACATTCAATTATTTATAGTTGAAGTTCAAAGTGATAACATTTTTAATGTAATTGCTTAAAACGTGAAAAAAACGTTAGCTCATGCTCCCAGCGCGGCTGAAAGAACCGCTGCTGAGGAAAGTTGGATAGCTACTAACTGGTGTCAGGAGAAGTACTAGAAACTTGGCTGCTCGCGCGTGTAATGCCTGAAATTGTCTCTTTCGCTCCCGAATATACCTGTATTATCGAGAGTGAAACGTAAAGAGATAATTATATATCAGGATTACTTTTTTACTACGTACTCTGCAACATTTGACACATTGGTAAACTTTCTATTTTATTGGTGATTTATCTCCGATCTTTGGTAAAATGCTTTTTCTGTTCTCAATAAGCATTTACTATATAATAACAAAATATTTTAACCGATTTTTCAATGTATAACGGAAGAATATCGAAAATCCTAACCCATAATTTATTATATTTATAGAGATATTAAAGTTATTAGATGCAATGTATACTAGCTTCACATCACCCAGAAGAGAGAGTTAACTCTTGTGTGGCTGTGGTATAAAACAAGTCTACATAGGATAAAAGACTTTTTTTCAAGAAATATTGGCGTTTTTATGATTTCTCAAATATTTCAATTTTGGGGGCCATTTTCAACAAGTTGTAAATAACTCGCTATTAGAAAATGGGAACCAAGTTGTGATAGAGCGGGAAGCGAACCTTGGACCTCTGATCCGTGAGTCCATGACACTATCCACGGGACCACAATACGGTTCAAATGGACTTTAAATGTATCTCTTGGTTATTTAAATGATGAAGTCGTACTTTTTATAACTATGGAAATGAAGGTAGAATTTTACAGTCTCAGCTGACAACACTAAGAACCCAAAGCAAAAAACGCACTCCTGCCAAAACTGTGTTTTTATTAGACAGGCTGGTTTAGTGCAGCACTGCTCGAATGTATGCTAAAGCTACACATATTTTTTTCTTAGCTCTCTCTGGACCATGATGGCTGTTGGTTGCTGGTCGACTTCACCCTCATCTAGTTGTTGAATTAAGAAAATTTTCCTGTTACGTTATTTCAGTTAGGCTGTTGTGATCTATGTTTGGTAATATAAAAATAGTCAGTATGTTTTGTATTCATTTGAATAAAAAGTTTCATTAAAAGTATTCTATGGTGTGATTTATTTACTACATGCATTATTATTATCGTTAATATCGAATAGCCTCATAGAGTCTTGAAATTTTGATGGCGGCTGTACACACTCGTCCAGAACGTCTCGCCAGGAGTCTCGGCCGATGAGGCTGTCGACGAGAGCATATCTATACACACTCGTTTTTTCATTAGTACTGAAGATTCCCGCAGTAATGGACGTAGAAATTGCTGCTGCTGTTTCGGGCTTGTATGTTCAATAGACCATTTTGCAAATTTTATAAGACATTTTATTTGTTTTAAAATCAAATAAGTAAAATCAGTAAGTGGAGATTGGCTCTCAAAAAATGTTAAAAATACCATTTAGTAACTGAAAAAATAATACTTTTTATTTACGTGGACGCGTAATAAGATAATGAACATATTGGTAACTCAATTTTCTAAAAATGGTCTGTTGAACATACAATCTTTGTTGAAAAATATCATTTAAGAATGAGGCCATGAAATCGAGTGCGAACCATATCGGCTTATGAACTGATTCAGCTGCAGCTGCAGCTCCAGACTGCATAGATGCAATAATTTTTCTTTTATGTCTACGGTATGTGGCCATTAGCGAATATCTCTTATTTTTGAACAAGTGTGTACATGCTCGCTCTCGTTTTCCTCGAGAGACCCAACGAGATCCTTTGACTCGGGCGCAAAAAACCGACAAGCGACCGAGACATCCGAGACCTACCGAGGCGAGGCGAGGCGCGAGAGAGCGAGACTCGACGAGAGCACCGTGTACATACCAGGGGTGGTATTCTGAACCACTCTCGTGGGCCTCTCTACGTCGTTAAAATCATTTTGGTATCCTGAACGAATCTCGTAATAGGTATCGTTAAAACCACGCATGCGCACAGCACACAAATAAACTAACCTTGTAAATCTGGCAAACGTCAAACATGCGACCCGCGAAATGTTCTGTTTTTAAAAATGTATGTTTATTTTTTATTGTGAGCTACTAAATTGGCAATTAAATATATTGCGTCACCTGTAAAAACTCAAAAGACGCCATTATACAAATTACGACAAATCCATTTGTGCTCATAAATTGGAGGTTCGTAAGTTTTTTTAAATTTGTCTGGACATTTTTAGTCTTTGTCAAAAATAACGGAGTTAATACAGGTAAGTACTCGTAATTAATACATTGAATCAATTAAAACACGTCATATACTGTCAAAATATTAGTCAGATCGATTTGAGGTCTTTTTTCCTCGATCCAGATCTGGCACAGTTTGAGTATGTCAGTCGGTGTTGATTATATTTTAACACTAAATTCGTTTCTAATTTATATTAATTATTAATTTATATATATACATACATTATCAAAGGGAACTCGGGATACACATTTAATGCATCTTAATCATGCTATAAAGGTTCCTAAAGATTGCCATATTGAAGCTAATTGAATGACAAGACGATGCATTGATTGATTGTTTAGTATTCCCAAAGACATACGGTCGGCCGTCGGCTTTTGTACTTTCTACTTTTGCGTAATTCACTATTTCAGACATTTAAATAAATTATGTTTTTTACAGATTTTTATCAATAATGCAAACATTCTTCGCTTCCATGCAGGTGCTCCCTCGGTTAACTAGTGATAACTATGTTAAGATAATATGTTATGAGGAAAATAATGAATCAGGTCATTAAGGAAACTGACAGGGAAGGTGTGCCTACATTAAGACAATTTCAGTAGAATTATAATATATGGAACGCAATAAGCAATATTGGATACTTGTGGGCTGAAATAAAAAATGAAAGGTTCCTGTAAACAATTATGCCCGCAAACGATGGATTTTATGAATTTTGAAGAAACTCTGGAAACTATCACAGATGATATAGTATAGGACTTCAACAATGAAGATGTTAATGAGTTAATTGAATATCACTCACAACCTCTGTCAAATGAATGCTTAATTGCAACAACTGGTAAATGAAATACGCAGTTAATGTAAGGAAGAACAATTAAATGCAAGAACAATTTTTGCTCAAATTACAATTGTAGCTGTAAGGTTTAAATATCAAATCAAAATGCATATAAATTTTAAATCCTTATTTTCATATTTGATGTCACAATCTCTGAATGTGTGAGTACAAAATGAACCTGTGCAAGATCTGTTTGTTTGATCCCATATTGTTGAAATATACTTATTCTTCTGACATTCTCAATTACTAAAAGGTGTCAAACCAAAATATAAAGTAACTAATTATTTTCATTAAGGTTGTGTAAGGTATCTCATCATTTCCCTATCCTCACCGTGTGGCGCATCAAATGCAGCATATTTCATCATCAGTTACATGAAGGTAAGGTGATCAATCTTACACTTCAGGTGCTATTCCAGGGACTGAAACATTGCAGTGAACCTCAAGAATAAATATTTTCTGTTGATCCTGCCAGGAATCAAACTTGAGACCTCAAGCACGGTCGGCGAACGCTCCGACTACTACCTTACAAGGCAGACATATCTCTACCCAATTTCCTTTTCCAGAATTTACATAAGAGTTGCAGTAAAGCCGAAAATGCTCGTCCAGGGCTCTGCTTTCATTTTTCAAACAGGTCTGTTTCCTTTGTCAGCTTGGACACGGACAAAGGGTATGCAATATTATGTTACCCAGAATTTGAGTTCATTGTTGGTTGCCATAAAGGAATAATAGAGCATAATATATTTAATCAATTTATTCTAAATTTGTTGCAACAGAGAGGGAAAACATTTTTGAGAAGGGAATATGGAAGTATGGGCATTTACAGGGCTTATGACCTGTCATTGGCTAGTTTAAGCGGCCACTTTACTTATTGTGTTTAAATATCCAAATTTCCTCAACTCTTCCATCTGTTGACTTTTGTGAAGTAAAAGAGCTGAAACCTTTATCATGTGGGTGAGATTCATCCATCCAGCAACAAATTTAGATTGGAATAACTCCCTAGGTAGGAAATCCAGTCAGTCCGCAAAATTTGGACATACTCAAAACATTGTTGAATTAACTAACTGGTAAAAGAAGAAGTATAAGAATTGGAAAATTGTTTTTTTAGGTGTTGCCTAGTAGGTGATTTCAGCCGGATGATATGAATGACAGGCCATAAGCTCTGTAAATGCCTAGACTTCCATATTCCCTTCTCAAAAATGTTTTCCCTCTCTGTTGCAACAAATTGAATTTTATTAAATTATTTCTCCCTAGGGAGGAAATCCAGCCAGTCCGCAAGTATTTGGACGTACTCATAACATTGTTTTATTTATTTTCACTATGGTACCATATCCATAAAGTCTGTATTATTTTTTTTTAAATGTTATGTTGAATATGCATAATAACATTTAAGATTGTTTTTATTTTATTTTTTATGGCTTACAAATAATGAACAATACAATAAATTGGTATAATATCACAATTTGTTATGTTTAGAAATTTTTCATGAATTAAATGTGAATACAACATGCACAAATAATTAATAAAGTTAAAAAAAAAAACTTTTTTTTAATCGACTAAATTTAATTTTTGTAACTTTTTATAATTTTTATGTGTATATAACATTTTATTTGGACTTTAATATTGTTATTTTAATTTCACTAGATTTTTTCCCCTATGCTTATTATTATGGCATAACACGGCAACAGCCTAAAAAAAATCAGCACATTAATATGTAAACTGTGAATCAATTGAGTTAAATCGGGTTGTGTTCCTATGACTATCGTCATGGACTCACGGCTCAAAGGTCCGTGGTTAGAATCCCATTCCATCCCAACTTGATTCCTATTTTCTAATAGAGAGTTATTTACAACTCGTCGAAAATGGCCCTCAAAATTAAATGTTTAAGTAAATCATAAGAACACAAATCTCTTTTAAAAAAATATATAGTGAATTTTTATACCGTAGAATAAATAAATGCAGGTAATCATCATCATCATTTCAATTCCGCACCTAATTGCATAGGGCACTGCATTGGTACACCAATCGCAGCGTATCTTGATCTTTTTGTTACTTAAAGAAAAAATGATCAATCGTACGCTTGGGGTGCCAGTCAAGGGACTATGAAATATTGTACTGTAAAATCACCTTTTAAAATAAATATTTCATGTCTACCATGTCAGGAACTGAACCTGAGACCTCTTGCATGATAAGCAAACGCGTTGAGAGGATGTGAGAATACATTTTCTTGTAACAAAAGGTAATATAAATAAAAATAATTTCAAATGTACTGTTTTCGTAAAACTAACTAACTAAAACTAAAGTAAATACAATTCTTGGCCAGAGCCCTTATTTCTCCCGGTGAAAGTGATCACATTAAGGTTCCTTATATTTAGAATATGTGTTTAAATATTTATGTGTGAGATATGACTATATTTTAATTACGTGTGAAAAGGAAACTAAAACACCAAAATATTTTTTCAATAACAGTACTTGCACTGTAGTTTATAAGTTTTTAGGTATAAAATAATTTTAAAAAAAAACTACAAAAAACTAACTAGAATTTAGCTAATGCTCTACATTTGTGAGAAAAGGTTTGAGTGTTTGATGAAGTTGTTGTAGACTCATTTCTGTAGTCCGCTTTTCTGCTCTGCCACATATTTACTCCCATTTTCTCAGATGATCATAAAGGTGTTAAAAATTGACACCAAATTGCAACATTCGATATTTCCTCTTTGCTAAAAATAAAAAAACAAAAAATTATATAATTTACAATACATTTTTAATTACATTTATTACAAAATGACATACTAAAATAAGCACTTAAAATGGTAAAATATATCTTATTTAGGTTAGTTGGAAGTTATTCATCAGGTATTGCAATAAACCTGCCAATATACATATTTTTGTATATTGTACTAAAGTTCATCGGTACACGCAAAAATCAAACACCTTAATTATTCCGCATATTGTTAAACCTTTTAAAAAGAAAACTTTGAAGGCTATATTTTGTGATTTATATGTTTTATTTCTCAGAGCAAATTATTATGCAGTAAAGGTAATATTTTTAAAGTTGTCTGTAGGTATTGTGATTATGATATTGCAATTCAAATATGTGTAAGCTGATTAATTCTAAATATTCAAAATGATATAAGCGATGTCATATGTAATGGTATAACTTTGTATTTTCCATATGGTGACAAATTTCCTTTTGTTAGGACATGCCAACGTGAGCTGTAGAGAAAATATTTAATATAATATGAATTTTAAACTAATACAATATACTATATGTACTTTGGCTCTTAATCTGTTTGGTAATAAAAAAAACATTTGAAAAAATAACAAATTGGGTATTATTTAAAGCAAATCTAATAAATACTTTAATATGGAAATAAATGATGATTGATATTTAAATATACAAATGTATAATAACTGTGTAGGTAGTGATATTTCATTGTTTTTACAACATCTTTAATACCCAGACTGGTATCTTAACTATAAAAATATATATATTACAATTTATATAATGATAACTGAAGTATTGTATCCTTTTTTATTTAGATTTATCTTTATAATAAAGATATCAGTCATAAAGGTGTAGCGACGAATCTTGCTACTGATTATTTCAGATTTGTGAATTTAAGTACCACTTATCTTTCATTTTTTAGTAAATTACAATTTAAAATGAGAATTTTCAAGAGTGCAAAAAAAACTTGAATTACTTAATAAACAACGTGTCCCACCTCCAAGCAGATGACGAATATATCCTATAGTTTGATATCCATATATTCCATTACAGCATAAATTTAAATAGCCAATCGATATCGTCCCTTCGAAGGATCCGCTTTCCTGGTTTAATATAATCTGAAAAAATACACTTATAAAGGTTAAATTATTTACAGATGTTCTAAAAGAGAATGAGATTTTTTTTAGAAGATAATATCATTAAAAGTCTAGACATTTATAGAGCTTACTATTTACTACTATTATTATTAATATTGATGTAATATTTGTTTTAGTACAAAGGTATATTTAAACACCACTATTCATAACATAAATTATATTATATTACAATAACCTTAATAATATTGTATCCTTTTTATAACACATGCTGTGAGCTATTATAAAGGTGATGGGTTTAGCAAAATTAAATATCTTATGTGTATGCATGTCCAATTGTCTTTCATTGTTTCTTAATAAACATTTGTAATTTTTCACGTCTCTGAGGGAGTTTGTCGTTACAAGATTCTCTTACTTTTTTAAAATATTATTTTCTGGATATTATGTATACCTGTGTTATTTTTATAAATAACCTAATTTTACCTTTTTATTTTCATTATTTCTATATGTGTGAATTAAGATGTTCAATATGAATAAATCAAATTGAAATACCACCACTAAACCACTAATAATAGCCAAGAATTCCTGGCTGCGGCAGCCATTAGAACGCGTTTGACGTGCACTGCAGCCAGAACGAGACAAAGCAAATGTATGTGACTGCCTCAGTCTCCACGCACTTGTCGTAGCAGCCAGAAGTATTTTATGAAACGAATTTGCAATGACTTTCGATACAGAAGATCCATAAAATAATTTTGAAATGAACCCTTTCAAGTAAAGGATGAATTCAATATCTTCTTTTTGGTTTGCGTTTCTTACGAGATAAAATGTAAACAAAAACATCTTCCACATCCATTTTATTTGGACTGGCCGTCAGGCTGGCTGCTTTAACTGGCTGCGCAAAATTTTGACTGCGGCAGCCAGGCTGCCTAGTGGGCGGGAAGCCTAATTATCAAAAAAAAATTAAATGGGAACATAAAAGCTGTTAATATATTACTTGCGATTTTAACCAAACGAAAATACCGCTGAAACGATATGTATTTACATACATAATAATTATTTACATTACGAATATCAACAATTAAAACTAAAAGTTCGCAGTAGCGGTATTGCAGTACCACTGCGGATATGGTAATACTTCAAAAGTTGAAAAAATCAGCACATGTGCATGAGATTTTGTATGACTGCAAACGCATGTGTGTTGTATATCCTCTGGCCGTCCCGGGGAAAACGGCTTGGTGGTTTGTTTATTTTTTACTAACACTAGCTTATTCTTAACCTTTTACAATTTCTAAATATTATAATGATTAACAACTTGAGAAAAAACTCGTAAGGTAGGTTTAAACCGTACACAATATATAAGTTTGATTAAAATACCGAATTAGATAAACATACCTTCAAATGATGATTCCTGTTGTCGCGCAAGATGTACATTTAGGGACGCTGTGGTTCGTATGCAAGTTTCTATAGAGTACAGTAGGTATTTCACAGAGTTTCTATAAAAATAAACAAAATCCCTAAGGACATGTAGATCCGGGGCATACTTATCATTTACAAAAGTAGTTGAACTGTCACTGTATGTTTGTTTATGTTTTGCATTGTTGCAATATAAAAAGTACAGTTTGGCGTGTAGAAAAAATAAATACCCCACATGGCAAACGTTATAAATTTTCATCAGGATAGCAAAAGCGTTATATTTTGTAATAGGTATATTCATCTCGTCAGTGACGCATGCGCACGAGTATTTTTTCTCATTTTCGCCACTCACGCTTTTGCGGTCAGATATCGAACTATGAAACGTCAATTATAAAACCGTCTAAATAACGAGAAATAACGATTGAGGTTTGGTAAATTCAACATAATTAAGTATTTTGGGTCATTCTTAAGGTCACAATAATGTTTCTATTGAAAATCATTATTTTTGGTTTTATGTGTTCGAATTCATTTACGTAATTTGACATGTAATCATCAGAATTGCCATATGGAAAACCAAGTTTAACCGCGTTCAAAAAATAAAAATCCCTAAATTACACCACGTTATATTCTCGTCCGAAAGTCGAGATCATCTCGTGGGTGTCGAGAGTGATCAGAATACCACTGCAGGCGCGTTCCGTTTACAGATACTGTGGATGCGGCACATCCCTTGGAAAATTAAAACTAACATGAATTTTACAAAAAATATAGTATAAATACGAAATAAAATCTTCAAATATGTATTCCTAAAATTCTCACTGAGAACGTTCGAGTAGACGCGATTCAAACAATATCTTTAGTATACATACCCAGCTACATATAATGCGTATTTCCTATGTCAACGTACGTACTGAATATCTAGGTATCTTGTTCTTGATTGTATTTGTTGTATACGCAGGATGCTGCTTGTCGAGTTACGTCTAGTTCCTACAGCAATTGTCCAAATTTTCACGCACGCGCTTTAGGTTCAAAAGGTTTTAGATTTCTCTTTCGAGAATCTGAGAGATAAAAAGCATCGAACTTGTAAAGTTCAAAGAAAAAAACGACTCTAATAACGTTTATCATAAAGTTTGAAGTAGCGCATTATTGACACTTGGCCCAAATTTAAGAACGATTGTCTCGGGTCTTGTTTTAGGTGTTTTGATGTTTATATTGTTTATCTTCTTTTCAAACCTACGGGGACCGTCCTGGAAGACAATCGATGGCGATCTTTCAGCTTTGTTCGGCGGAACTAGGGGACGCGGAATTGACGTTGGAGGAGGCGAGAGTGCTGGCTAACGATAAGGTCTCCCGGAGGCGTCTGGTGATGTCCACATGCTCCACTTAGGAGTGGAAAAAGAAGAAGAAAAGAAGAAAAATGATAGCTTTACATCTGTGCGCGCCTGTGCTCCGTCAATTTATTGATTGTCAACTATTAATTATTATTATTGTAATGGACAACTTATATAACGTATTAAATCATTCTGAATAAACCTACTAAAATTAAGAACATGATTATTTTTTGTCAGCATCCTTACTGATAAAAGTCACCGCACGAGCCTGGTACATACTCGATCTCGGCCTGTCTCCGGGCGTCTCGACGAGGGTGTACAGCCGCCATGAGACTTAGTCTCCGGGTCTCGTCTTTAGTGTAGAGACTCAAATTCGTGTCGAGACTGGAAGCCCCAGTTCGCACGCCCCTGAAAAACATGTCATCACTGAGCTTTTTTTGTCGTTATTTTTTACCTATTGCAACTGAAATATTTATTTTATTTTGTTTGGAAGTAAGTAATATTCAAAACAAACACAATAATTTTATTCAATTTTTAGGTGAAGAAGAATATAAATTATTTCGTCAATTTCAAGAAAAGTCTTTAAAATGTTATACACGTATCGGCATATTAAGTCGCCAAATACAATTAATTTCTTTTTACGGCATTTTCGATGGTAAATACTGGTACAAAATATAACAATATTCAAAGTAAAGTTAATAAATTGTATGCCCAAAACGGGAAATTGGAATAAATTAACAAATGGCATAATATTAACATTGAACTTAACGATCCTTACACGATATTGGAAATAAAACTGGTTTTGTTTTATTAAAATTTATGCTCCCCATAAATAATTCAACTATTTAAATATATTCCGACGTGCGAATTTTTGAACAACTTTACTGGCTAAATGTATGGGTTATAAAGAAACTCATTTGTATTCAAGTTAACTAAAATTATTAGGAGTAAATTTAGTTTAGTATTTAGTAAAATAATGCGTGTAGAGTAAATATGTAATTATTATAATTTTAATATATTGGTTGGTAGTGGGTAGCTCATAAAATTCCATAATACAAAAAAAACTCTCATATTATTTATGACAGGAGCGTTATCAATTTTAAAATTGAGATAATATAATATAATATACCTATGCTATCACAAAAGGTTTAAATCAATCAATAGTTATTTATTTTGTTTTAATATCTTCCATTTATTTGTGCGTTAGTAATAATATTTTTTTCTGATTGAGTATTCACATTGTGCCAATAAAAAAAAAAATGTCATAATTTAGTTTTTTTTATTTACCTCTTTAGTTGCTATGTAAAAAATTAGGAATATAGTGATAAAAATTGCGGCTTAACGTAGTTTTAGATTAATGTTGATTTAACCGAGAGGTATAACTAGAAACATGTATTAATAATATAATACTAATCTTGGGTATTGCTTAGTAAACTAATACATTATTTTTTAGAAATAAATTTTTTTTATCGATATTATGTACAATCTCCAACTTTAATATCTTTATGATTTCGCAGTGTATATTTAGTGAGTGTTTATTTAATGGGAGCTGTGAAATTTCAAATACTTTTATATGATTTCATTTTTTGTATGTTTTTTTTAATATTTTGAAAAAAATATCAGTATTGTTACACGTCACACTTTTATGTTGTATGAATGCCTAAAAATATAGAATGGCAACATTAAGAGTTTCATTGACATTTTTAATTCTGTAATTTTAAAAAGTATAAAATACACTTTTGCTTTATATTCACATTGTACATTATTTAAAAGACTTAAAATTCATCAATATTATGTTGTTTAATTCCTATGTAAGAATAAATATTTTTTCATTTTAAATTGAAGGTGTGATAAGAGTAAAAAAATATACATTAATATTTTGATAATAATTCTGCTTGTAGCCGCTCGTCCACTCGACAGCTGATCGTGAGAGACCGATCTCCGCTGCGAGGTTATATTTTGAATTTATTATTATGAAAAAAATATTTAACCGCCTGTCAACACGTTCATCAGCGCTGACAAACCATAATTAAGTTTCCAATGTGAATTTACGTTAGTTTCGAGGCATTTCCATTCAATAAATAATTAGTTAGTTTTGTTACTCAATGGTTGATTGTGCAACAGTTAGATTGCTTCATATTTGGATACCGATTGTTGTTTGAATATGTGTGGGCTATTTCGGTTAGGCCCGCCAAATATTTGGATCACAATTGTGTGGCGGATGTATTGTTGGATTTCGAATGTCGTCTAAGTGCGGTAATAATAAAAAGTGTCGTTTTTAGGGCGACTGTGAGCCGATCTGATGGCCCCGGGATTAGATGAGCTGGTATTTCGCGCACAGGAACGGCTCGAGTTAGCCCAGGTAAATTCAAACAACTTTGAAATACTCCTAAACTTATCTTGAATACTTTTATCATACATAGTACTTGTTTGTGAACAAATCTCGTTACTAAATTAACTTCCTGTTTTTCATTCAGAACAGTAATAATCCTTCTGTTTGTAAAATTGAATGAAAATATCCGTAGGATTAAAATACCTTTATTAAAGATACCTTTATTTGATAACGATAAAATTATCACAATAAAGAATAATTGTGTGTCAATGCAATGACAGCATTGGATGCAGAACTGTCTCTCCAAAATAAGTCATTCTTTTGCCTCGAACTCCATACACTTCTATAACAAAGTACCTCTTTATATTCAGGCTTTGTCAAGCACAGGCTGTTTAACCAAAATTATTTTTATTTATATTTACAACATTTCAAGGACAAGGATTTTTATCTACAATAACTATTTTTTACTAAAAATTCGCCATCAATTCCACACACTGTTTATTCCATTGTGGCGCAGCACATGCTAAAGAACATATCTTTTGGGGTTGAAATATAGTAAACGCAACCGTATTTACTTAAAAACGGGAGGAGTGAGGGTAGTGTTTCGTGACAGCGGCCACTGTGACCATATAGTCAAGAAACAGAACAAGGATAGAAATGTAATTTCCAAAGACGCTGTTTAGTGCATTTTGTATAAATCTTATTTTATTTCTTAATACAAATTAAACTATCTTTTTTACATGATATGAAATCCAGTGTCTCTGTGTCCGTTGTAGGAAAAACGCAGTTCTGTGTGTCAAATAAAATCAGAACCCTGAACGAGCATTTTTGACTCGATAGCTTCTCCAGGTAAAAATCCTGAGTGCAGTGCCCTTTGCTATCAATTTTTTTAAAACTAATTAAGCGAAAATGTAATATTTCTATACAATCAAACCGAGAAAATAACAAAACATAGAAACTTTAAAAGCTTTCATTGTACCCCTCACTGCAGTATTGTCAATTTGTGATCTATTAAATACACATGGTCAGAACAATCGCGTTTTTCTGATGCAAGTAAATTAGTAATTAAGAGTCAGCCTAAAGATAAACTTTTTTTAAATTAAGTATAATATACAGCGCCCTTGAAGTGATTACTCACGAAAACAGCACTATGAAAATCATCAGAATTTGTATTAAAAGTGTTCATTTCCAGGTGCATATTGCAACCACTGTCTCAACCAGCAAGGAGTATGCGTTGCGCCTACATCAATTCATTCTAGAGGTATTTTATTTTATTTGTCTATTTTTAATTATGTTTGAGTTTTGATATATCTGTGAAACTTTCGATTGATTTTGAATTGTTATTTTTTTAAGAGGAGATTATTTTTCTGCATAAATTAAAACCATGTATCTCTCCAGACATGGAACAGCCCGGCCCTCCAGGAAGCGCTGTCCCGCGCGGGACAGAACGCCCGCGAGGCCGGATCGCGCGTCACGCAGCTCACGCAGCAGGCCTGGGAGGCTGCGGGCCTGCACGACTTGCCGAGCCCCGCGGAGATCCTCGCCAGGCTTAATGACCTCTTCAGAGACAGACGTGAGTTCCGAGACTAGAAAACTGATAAGATATGCATCATCATTTCCTTATCCGCACCAACTAATGCATAGATACAATGAATGACCTCTGAGATGGCAGTTTTCATTCATAGTGAACATTGATTTCAACTTGGGTAAATTATATTGCTCAGTTAAGATTATGAACGTTTCAATCGAGTCCTCCGCTCTTCCAGTGAACTTAACCCGGGCTCCCTTAAGCAGTCCTCGTATGATTTATTTCTTAGAGAAACTACCATTTTAGTTGCTCTTCTCTGGACTTTCTCTAACAACTCGTCTTGTATTTGTCTTTTTTAAAATAGGGACTCCAGATTTGGTAGGTATACTCCAGGAGTGGACGAACATGTTTTATAAATTTTGAGGAACAAATTTTGGGTGATGTGAGCAAATGTTTCCCTTATTAAGATTAATCAGAGGAAATCAGTGCGTTTGTTTGACAATTTGGATGTGATTCCCATTTAAGATCACAAGTAATCACAACTCCGAGATCTTTTTGTGACGTTACTGCTTGCACTTGATTTCCATCCTCGGTATATATTATTTTCGGATTTTCTATGCAAGTATTATAAATACAATAGAGATATAACGATGATCAATGGCTCTCTCGGCGTCTTTGTGTATCTCATTATTTGTACTAAATGGAATTATATATTATTTTCAGTATGGCGAAAGACTGCGCTGGTGTTTATATGCGGCGTGGCTTGCGGCTCCGTTGTCGGTGTGTCCGTGGGCTACTGCTGGGGTTCTCGGATCATGGCCGTTCCACACTTCAGGGCTTTGCACTCCTTGAGAGATGTAAGTTCAATTCTAATCAATAATATGTGTACAAATATTTAAGGACATGTCCCAAGCTGGAGTCTGGTCATGTCAAAAGCAGACAGAACCGAAGGGCATGTATGACAAGATGTATGAATGTGGAAGAGGCTAGGATTGTATGCCAGGATAGACGTGTGTGGCGGTCCATTCTCTCTGCCTACCCCTACGGGGAAATGGCGTGATGGTAGTAGTAGTCCCAAGCTGGAAAAAACTAGATTCAACCCAAACTCACGGAAGCATTTCTCAAGCAACAAGGTGTGATGGTTGGAATAAGCTGCTACAAGAGCTGGTCTCGACGTTTAGTCTCAATAATTTTTAAAATGTGCTAGATTTGTTTTAAAATAACTAAAAATCATCCTTCATTAATAAAGATTTCTGCGATTCTGATGTATGGGAGCGAAGTATGGACTTGGAAAAACAGGAAGGGCTCCACGTTGCGTGCCAATTAACAAAAGCGCTATTGTCAAATGAGAAGATGTATGAATGTAGAGGAAGCGAGATCTGTATGATGATGATGTGGCGTTCTATTCTCCCTGCCTAACCTTACGGAGAAATGGCGTGATGGTTTGTTTGTGTCGTTTTATTATAATAATAATATACTGGACTTGACCCTTTTATTCGCACTTTTCTGCCAGGGAACTGCAGTAGTTGTGGAAGACAGTATGGGAGCCGTGGTCCGCCGCCCCACGGACGTGGTTATCTCGGTGAAGGCCTTCTCCATTCAGCCCGAGGATCGCGCAGTACTGGACGGCCGGGGGAAGCGCCTACGCACTCTCTGCAAGGGAACCCATCAGGTCTGATAATAATGCGTAGAGAACACTTTCTCAACACTGACTCTAAAAACAGAACAGTTATATTGTTTCGTCTGTAAATTGATTGAATAAGTACAGTCGAACTTGGTTATTACGAGAAGGAGAAGACCGACTGAATTTGCTTGTTATAAGCATTACTCGTTATACCGGAAAAAGGTTTTTTAAATCCAATCGCCTTTGCATATACTTCCCATTCAATGGTTTTGTCAATAAAGGATCTTGGCATTACTTTAGATAGTAAACTCTCCTTTTGTGAACACATTGATAATATTGTAAACAAATCTCTCAAACTTCTCGCTTTTATCAATAGAATGACGACGGACTTCAAAAATATTAATACCATCAAAACTCTTTATTGCTCACTAGTTCGACCCCATCTAGAATACGCTTCTCCTATTTGGTCTCCATTCTACAGGTCTCATATTGACCATATCGAGTCTGCCCAACACCGTTTTCTAAGAAAAGTGGCATGGTTGCTCGGATTACAAAGGGGTAATTATTCATATATTGACATATCGCAATCTCTTAATCTGTCTTCATTGGAGAGACGTAAAACTGAGATGGACCTTATATGCATTTTCGAAATACTTAATGCTATAAGTGATGTCCCATCTCTGTTGCAATCAATTTCTTTTCATGTTCCCAACCGTGTCACCAGAAGTCAAAATCTGCTATTTATTAAATCTTCTAAGAGCAACTTTGGTTTTTATGCACCGATGTCCAGAATGTGTAGATTAATCAATTCATCACACAACTTGGAATTCTTCGGTATAGATCTTCCGGGTTTTCATAGATCTCTTCGCGACTAAAACAGCGTGGGATAAAGTTTGATTGGCATGGTTTAGCTTGAAGTCTTATGTCTTTCTTTTTTATGAATATATTGTATACCATTATTGTATTGCCCTTGTTTGTCTCTGCTACATAGTTTTATGTTCTTTTTGTTCAGTTTCTTGTATTTTTGTTTCTTCATGTAACTGTTGCAATTGGCTTAGGCCGTATATATAATAAATAAAATATTGTCACTATTGAAAATTAAAATAAATGCTTACAAACATACGACTTTCTAAATTTCAAATTTAGATTAATGAACAATCATATTTTTCACAATGTTGACAATGTGATGAGGATAGAGAAAAAAGTTTACACACTTCAACATATTTCGCGCCACGTTCTATTTTACAAACAATTGTCACGTTTTCGCAAATTGAAACACTTCTGCTTGTTAGTAGTCGTGTTTTTATTTTAAGAGTAAGGTTTTAACTTATCTGACATTACCCACTCATAATGTTCATTATGCATTGACCATAGAACATTTAAAAAAAAATATTGTAAAAACCCCCGAAACAAGGATGTCATTCATAAACTACAAAAGAAGTTGTAAATTGTAATGAGGTGCCGAGTCTGTGCTTACTAAGTTCACAAAACTTGGATTTTTTACACGCAATTTCAACAATATGTTTGATACTTTGTCAATGTTGTCGGCAAAAACACCAATTAGATATTTAGACACTTATAAGTATCATAAACGTGAACCGATCCTAACGCCCAGCGGCATCGGTAATAAGTTTGTCCCCCATTTTGATTTTATTACATAAATTCTTATTTCAAAAATTCGGTAATAAGTTTTTAAACAATTTAAGAGTTTTTGCTCAACTGTTGACAATATTTTTGTTCGGTATGTCCGAAAAGTAGCTCGTTATAAAAGTGAATAAATGTATGGAGAAAACCACAAACTAAAATGTAAACTAGTTTCCTCATTATATCCGAGATCTTGCTATTTCCGTGATCGTTATAACCAAGTTAGACATATATTAAAGTTAGACTTATTTCAATAAGGTTTTTAGAATTTGACAGCCTGTCTCAAAGGTATGGTAACCATTTTCACATAAAAATGAACTACAATGGAAGCACCCACCCCTTTCTCGAAACTGTTTATAAAGACTTGTGTCTTTCTTCAGTTTTTGCATATTCACTTTCATTTTTTTAATATTTGATTAAGCGAAAATTAAAAAAAATAAATTCAATCGAACCACGTAAATAACAAACGTAACGTAACGTCCCAGAATCCCAGTTCGAAAAGGAAGACGAATGATATAAATAAATATGAACAAAGGGATATATGTACATCTCTTTCATTTTAAATTGGTTCAGCCGGATGAATCTCACCCATGTGATAAAGGTTTCAGCTCTTTTATTTCACAAAAGTCAACAGATGGAAGAGTTAAGCAAATGCGGATGTTTAAACATAGGCAGAATGGTGAATG